>NW_011494950.1:1257003-1265699 GCF_000754665.1 Bison bison bison | reverse complement strand
CAAAATCAGATTGATTATATTCTTTGCAGCCAAAGATGGAGAAACTATACAGTCAGCAAAAACAAGACTGGGAGCTGACTGTGGCTCAGACCATGAACTCCTTATTGCCAAATTCAGACTTAAATTGAAGAAATTAGGGAAAACCACTAGACCATTCAGGTATGACCTAAATCAATTCCTTATGATTATACAGTAGAAGTGAGAAATAGATTTAAAGGACTAGATCTGATAGATAGAGTACCTGATGAACTATGGACGGAGGTTCATGACACTGTACAGGAGACAGGGATCAAGACCATCCCCATGGAAAAGAAATGCAAAAAAGCAAAATGGCTGTCTGAGGAGGCCTTACAAATAGCTGTGAAAAGAAGAGAAGCGAAAAGCAAAGAAGAAAAGGAAAGATATAAGCATCTGAATGCAGAGTTCCAAAGAATATCAAGGAGAGATAAGAAAGCCTTCCTCAGCAATCAATGCAAAGAAATAGAGGAAAACAACAGAATGGGAAAGACTAGAGATCTCTTCAAGAAAATTAGAGATACCAAGGGAATATTTCATACAAAGATGGGCTTGATAAAGGACAAAAATGGTATGGACATAACAGAAGCAGAAGATATTAAGAAGAGGTGGCAAGAATACACAGAAGAACCGTACAAAAAAGATCTTCATTACCCAGATAATCACAATGGTGTGATCACTCACCTAGAGCCAGACATCCTGGAATGTGAAGTCAAGTGGGCCTTAGAAAGCATCACTACGAACAAAGCTAGTGGAGGTGATAGAATTCCAGTTGAGCTATTCCAAATCCTGAAAGATGATGCTGTGCAAGTGCTGCACTCAATATTCCAGCAAATTTGGAAAACTCAGCAGTGGCCACAGGACTGGAAAAGGTCAGTTTTCATTCCAATCCCAAAGAAAGGCAATGCCAAAGAATGCTCAAACTGCTGCACAACTGCACTCATCTCACACGCTAGTAAAGTAATGCTCAAAATTCTCCAAGCCAGGCTTCAGCAATACATGAACTACGAACTTCCAGATGTTCAAGCTGGTTTTAGGAAAGGCAGAGGAACCAGAGATCAAATTGCCATCATCCGCTGGATCATCAAAAAAGCAAGAGAGTTCCAGAAAAACATCTCTTTCTGCTTTATTGACTATGCCAAAGCCTTTGACTGTGTGGATCACAATAAACTGGAAAATTCTGAAAGAGATGGGAATACCAGGTCACCTGACCTGCCTCTTGAGAAACCTATATGCAGGTCAGGAAGCAACAGTTAGAACTGGACATGGAACAATGGACTGGTTCCAAATAGGAAAAGGAGTATGTCAAGGCTGTATATTGTCACCCTGCTTATTTAACTTCTATGCAGAGTACATCATGAGAAACACTGGACTGGAAGAAGCACAAGCTGGAATCAAGATTGCCGGGAGAAATATCAATAACCTCAGATATGCAGATGACACCACCCTTATGGCAGAAAGTGAAGAGGAACTCAAAAGCCTCTTGATGAAAGTGAAAGAGGAGAGTGAAAAAGTTGGCTTAAAGCTCAACATTCAGAAAACAAAGATCATGGCATCTGGTCCCATCACTTCATGGGAAATAGATGGGGAAACAGTGGAAACAGTGTCAGACTTTATTGTTGGGGGCTCCAAAAATCACTGCAGATGGTGATTGCAGCCATGAAATTAAAAGACACTTACTCCTTGGAAGGAAAGTTATGACCAACCTAGATAGCATATTCAAAAGCAGAGACATTACTTTGCCAACAAAGGTCCGTCTAGTCAAGGCTATGGTTTTTCCTGTGGTCATGTATGGATGTGAGAGTTGGACTGTGAAGAAAGCTGAGCGCCAAAGAATTGATGCTTTTGAACTATGCTGTTGGAGAAGACTCTTGAGAGTCCCTTGGACTGCAAGGAGATCCAACCAGTCCATTCTGAAGGAGATCAGCCCTGGGTGTTCATTGGAAGGACTGATGCTAAAGCTGAGGCTCCAATACTTTGGCCACCTCATGTGAAGAGTTGACTCATTGGAAAAGACTCTGATGCTGGGAGAGATTGGGGGCAGGAGGAGAAGGGGACGACAGAGGATGAGATGGCTGGATGGCATCACCGACTCGATGGATGTGAGTCTGAGTGAACTCTGGGAGTTGGTGATAGACAGGGAGGCCTGGCATGCTGCAATTCATGGGGTCACAAAGAATCAGACACGACTGAGCAACTGAACTGAACTGAGGTATCTAGGCAAAGTTTTAAAAAGTGGACAGTTAAAATGAAATTTAAAAAACGACTAAGAGTTAAGTCAGCAAAGAATAGGATCAGGGCATGGAGAAGGCAATGGCACCCCAGTCCAGTACTCTTGCCTGAAAAATCCCTTGGACAGAGGAGCCTGGTAGGCTACGGTCCGTGGGGTCATTAAGAGTCGGACACGACTGAGTGACTTCACTTTCACTTTTCACTTTCATGCATTGGAGAAGGAAATGGCAACCCACTCCAGTGTTCTCCTGGAGAATCCCAGGGGCGGAGGAGCCTGGTGTACTGTCGTCTATGGGGTCGCACAGAGTCCGACATGACTGAAGTGACTTAGCAGCAGCAGCAGGATCAGGGGTACACTATAGACAAGAGAACAGGATACACTAAAGCCAGAGTGACTAGAGAGAACCCTAATGACCTAAGTGTAGCCCTGGATTAAGTTAGACCTGAAAATAACCAGAGCTACTTTTCTGGGCTTCCCAGTTAGGAGAACCAACACATTCCCTTTTTTATTTAAATGATTTTATACTGGGGTTCTGTCACTTACCACCAAAGCATAGTGAAAGAGCACAGTAGATACATTGTCTTCTACAAGATGAATTGATTGGCCTGTTGACCAAACAGACCTTTTCTGTCAAAAATGTGTACTTATACCCTCAGAAACTTCTGTCAAAAATGTGTACTTATACCCTCAGAAACTGTTATATAGTCAACCAATGAGTTTGAGTTCTAGAAATAAAAAGATTATATAGGGTTGGGAAAGAAATTACTGCTAAAACATGGCAATGCCTAGTGCAAATCAAAGTAGTGGAGGAGCCAGAACAGAACCAAACTGCTTGATTTCAAGATCCATCTCTGCCACATACTAGCTGTTGACCCTGGGCAAGTTACCCTACTTCACTGTGCCTCAGTGTACTCATCTGAAAAATGGGTATAAAAACAGTACCTGCCTCATGGGCTTGTTGTGAGGCCTAAACAAATTAATACATATAAAACACTTTAGAACAAGGCTTGTACAGAATAAACATTCAAAAAGTATAAGCCACCATTGGTATTTTTATTATTAATGTCTCTGGGGTCGCACAGAGTCGGACACGACTGAAGTGACTTAGCAGTAGCAGTAGCAGCAGTAAGCAGAAGCCACTTGACAGAAAGGAGAGTGAAGCAGGCATAAATGGTGGAACAAGATGAGGAACAAAGTGACCACAGAGGAAGAGAAAGGAGTTGTCTCTATTTCAGATGTCTCTTTAGCGCCCATAGGAGCAGCCGTACTTTATAAGACGTCTATTTCCTTAAAATAGCCACCCTGACTTCCCTGGCGGTCCAGTGGTCCATGACTCCATGCTTCCACTGCAAGGAGCTTGGGTTCAATCCCTGACTCGAGGAACTAAGATCCATATGCAACATGGCATGGCCAAAAAATAAAATAAAATAAATTAAATAGCTACTCACTCACCCACCAATTTTTTAAAAAAATTTTGAACCACTTTGATTGGATTTCTGTTCCTTGTAATCAAATAAATCTAGACAAAATCATGGCATTTGAAGTACATGGTGCAGGCCAGACCAGGTGACACTTCCATATTCAACACCACTGACAGCTCCCCCAGCAGATCATGTACGTGTACTCTCTCCATCGAAATCCATCTTACTTCTGGGAAAACTATTCAAAAGCAAGTATGTCTCAGATGGCAGGCTCCAGCATGATGTCAGTTGTACGGACACTTGCCCGCGCTAACCAGGAAGCCCTGGCCTGGTCCTACGTTAGGACGAGAAGAGGGAATCCTCTTCATTTCTACCTTAGAAGAGTAGGTAAAAATCACTTCCTTTGTTGGGATCAGGCATCCAGGATTGCCCTGCGAGTCCAAAGTGTTTCTAACATTCTCCTCCCTAAGTTCTATTCATGGAAAACCCTGGCCGGACTCCAGGTCTGTGTTACATTGTTTGTGTGGAATGAGGATGTGCTCTGCTTTTTCAGAATAACAAGCCCCTGTTTTCGAGTCATTAAGGAAAAAACTTTTCCCACAGCATAATGAGTAGAGTTCACTTTAACACCCCCAAGATGTGTCATTCCAAAGGACACAAATCAAATGCCCCCTAAAGCCACACACACTCCAGCTCCCTTGTCAGTGAGTAAACAATGTGTCTGAGAAGATTTACCCCAATGCCCTCACACTCTTCCCCAGGAAATGTACTCCCTCTCAGACCTTTACTCTTTACTTCAAAACACGCAGAAACCTAAATAAGGGCAGCCAAGCCAGCACTCAGAGGAAAGAAAATAGACCGTGGAAGAGGTGAAAACATCTGGCCCAGTTTTTTCCACCTGAGTTTTCACCATCAAGGAATCAAAATTCACTTTGATCCTGAATTTCAGAATTACAAGCCTGACATATCAGAGCAGTCTCAGTGACGGCCACCAACCTATAAAGATGGCAATACATAAATATACTCATCTCCCCATCAATTAGAGTATTTCTCTGAAAATGGAAAATTAATCTTGCTTGAACAGGAATAGCTAACCATAGTTCATTAATTTTTTAAATTTCTTTTTAATTGAAGGATAATTGCTTCATAATATTGCTTTGGTTTCGGTCATATACCAACATGAGTTAGCCATAGGTGTACATATGTCCCCTCCTTCTTAAACCTCCCTCCCATCTCCCACCCTATTCCACACTTCTAGGTTGTCACGGAGCCCAGGTTTGAGTTCCCTGAGTCATACAGCAAATTCCCATTGGCTACCTATTTTGCATACATTAGTGTATATGCTTCCATGCTACTCTCTATTCATTTTACCCTTTCCTTCCTCCCCAACACCCATGTCCATAACTCTGTTCTCTATATCTGTGTCTCCACTGTGTTAGTGTTAGTCGCTCAGCCGTGGCCGACTCTTTGCGACCCCATGGTCTGCAGCTCACCAGGCTTCTGTGTCCATGAGATTTTCCAGGCAAGGATGCTGGAGTGGGTTGCCATTTCCTTCTCCAGGGGATCTTCCCAACCCAGGGATCGAACCCAGGTCTCCTGTATTGCAGGCAGATTCTTTACCAACTGAGCTGGCAAATAGGTTTATCAGTACCATCTTTCTAGATTTCATTAATTCTTTTTTTATTGAGGCATAATCGACATATAACATGATACTAGTTTCAGGAGTACAACATAGTGTTTCAATATTTGTATGCCTTGAGAAACAGTCACCACTGGTTTAGTTAACATTTTTTTCTTGTATTGAGAATTTTACCATCTACTCTCTTAGCAACTTTCAAATACAAATAGTATCATTAACTATAGTCACAGTGCTGTACATTAATCCCCAAGACTTATTTATGTTATAACAGAGACTTTGTACCTTGGCTCAGACAGTGAAGAACCCACTTGCAATGCGGAAGGCCTGAGTTCGATCCCTGGGTCAGGAAGATCCCCTGGAGAAGAGAATGGCAACCCACTCTAGTACTCTTGCCTGGAGCATCCCATGGACAGAGGAGCCTGGCAGGCTACAGTCCATGGGGTCACAAAGAGTGGACACGACTGAGTGACTTTCACTTTGTACCTGTTTACCACCTTCGCCCGTTTTGCCCTCTCCCCAAAGCACTTCTGTGTCTGGCAACCGCCAATTCATTCTTTTTGTCTATGAGCTTGGTTTTTTCTTGTTATTTTTTAGATCCCATGTATTAGTGGGCTCATACAGTATTTCTCTGATTTATTTCACTTATCATAGTGCCCTCGAGGTTAATCCATGTTGTCACAAATGGCAAGATTTATTTCTTTTTTATGACTGAATAATATTGCATTGTTTATCTACCACATTTCTTTATTCATTCTTTCATTGATGTGCACTTAGGGTGCTTCCATGTCCTGGCCATTAATGCTGCAATAAGCTTGAGAGTGCAGATATTTTTACAAGTTAATGTTTTCATTTTCTACAGACAAATACCCAAGTGGAATTTCTGGCTCTCATCAATTCTTTATTGCCTGAAAACAATTGCACAAACAAAAGAAGACAATGTTGAACAGATGTGGTACTTTACAATGAGTGACAATGACCACAGAGTTAAGAGAAATCTTGCATCTGCTCTGGAAAAAATCCTCAGCCTTGGACATATCAGTTCCCTTGGGTGTGGACACCTCCCCCTGGTTATTGCCTTTACTCACTGTAGGTGTCAGAGTCAGTCTTAACACGGCACTTCCACCTGCAAAAACCAGGTGTTCTGGTCCCTCAGTGATGCAATCCTGGCTTTTCCTGTTACTTCTGGGTGTCGTGGCCCTCATGAAGACTTAGAGATGGACAAGTGGTGCTTTTCAGGGCCTCAGGACAAGGGGGTGGTCACCTTCCCGAGCATATTTCCTAAAAGTAGCAGCTTCTCGAGATTTTTAATAGGTGTTATGTTGACCTAATTGTTGTAAGACAATGTAGAAAAAACAGTAAAGGAAGCAGCATGGGGAGGCTTATCAAAATACCAGTGATCACTTCTTTAACACTTACTTTGACCTAATTTTAGATTTACAGAAGAGTTTCAAGAATGGAAAATAGTTCTCATATACCCTTCATCCAGATTCCTCAAAGGTTAACATTTTTATCACTTTTACTTTATCATTCCTGCTCTCAATATGTATGCATATTATATGATTTTCCTGTTTGAGCATAAGTTGCAGCTATTTAGGTAGGGTTGAAAGGAAGAGGTTTTTAAAAAATATACAAGATGAAGAACAAAAAGTCACTGATGTTAAATAACTGGATTTTCTTGAAGACAATTTTGTCTTAATGCAATTGTAAATAATAAAGTTTTTTTCCTTTGACATCAAAATATAAAGTCATTTAAGAAAAAAAAAAGAAATTAGTGGTTAGATTATAAGATGGGTCAAAGGGTGACTGCTTCCTGCCACACACAACAGCCCTTGCCCCCATGCTGGTCTCATCTGAGCCTGGTCATGCCTCTGCTCCATTCATTGAGAAGCTTCAACTAACCCACGAAGACACTTGAGCAGCACAACCCATGAAGACATTTGGTGCTTCACCCAAGAGTTCTAATAACACAAATGATCTAGAATGGTCCTTATTTCCTAACACCCCAAGACCACAGGGTTAGTTTCTTGGTTCCTGAAAGCACTCTTTCTTCCCCCAGCCCTATTCCTACCTGTTATCTTACACAACTTAGTTATTTATCAAAACAATTCTGCCCAAGTTAATCAACATTTCACTGGCCACACTGAGCTTTGAATGGCTTTGACTACATTCAAAAATGAAATCCAGGCTTCCCTTGTGGCTCAGCTGGTAAAGAATCTGCCTGCAATGCAGGAGACCTGTGTTTGATCCCTGGGTTGGGAAGAACCCCTGAAGAAAGGAAGAGTTACCCACTCCAGTATTCAAAAAAAAAAAAAAGTGATGAAAAATCCCATGGATGGAGGAACATAGCAGTCTACAGTCCATGGGGTCGCAAAGAGTCAAACACGACTGAGCAACTTCACTAGCCAGCAAAAGTGAAATTCACCTAAAAGGAGGAATGTGTGTCACCACTGAACTCTTCATTAAAACAGGCCACAAAGCCTGAGGGTGATAACCCCAAAAAGGAATCAGAGAAGCGGCACTAGCATAGGAATAGAACAACTGTAGCTCTCTATCCCAGCAAGGATGTCTGTTCACTCCTGTCTCCTGCACCTCCCGAGCTACCCTGCATCCTCCAAACTGACTGACTCAGCAGGTGTTCTGATTTTCCATCTTGTGAGATACGCCATATCCTATCAATGAATTACACTTTTGTTGAGGTTGGCCAAAGTCAGCTTTTTCAGTTTTGTTTTGTTTTGCTTGACAACAACCAAGAACCATAAACAACCACATAGGATTCCATTGTGCACTGGTGTGTTTCAGTTCTGTCTGTCCAATCTCCACTGTATCTCTCTCTCAGTTCAGTTCAGTCACTCAGTCCTGTCCGACTCTTTGTGACCCCATGAATCACAGCACACCAGGCCTCCCTGTCCACCACCAACTCCTGGAGTTCACCCAAACTCATGTCCATCAAGTTGGTGATGCCATCCAGCCATCTCATCCTCTGTTGTCCCCTTCTCCTCCTGCCCCCAGTCCCTCCCAGCATCAGAGTCTTTTCCAATGAGTCAACTCTTCACATGAGGTGGCCAAAGTCCTGGAGTTTCAGCTTTAGCATCATTTCTTCCAAAGAACACCCAGGACTGATCTCCTTCAGAATGGACTGGTTGGATGTCCTTGCAGTCCAAGGGACTCTCAAGAGTCTTCTCCAACACCACAGTGCAAAAGCATCAATTCTTCGGCACTCAGCCTTCTTCACAGTCCAACTCTCACATCCATACATGACCTCTGGAAAAACCATAGCCTTGACTAGACGGACCTTTGTTGGCAAAGTAATGTCTCTGCTTTTGAATATGCTATCTAGGTTGGTCATAACTTTCCTTCCAAGGAGTAAGTGTCTTTTAATTTCATGGCT
>NW_011494950.1:1249522-1256903 GCF_000754665.1 Bison bison bison | reverse complement strand
AGAGGCTTTTTAATTCCTCTTCACTTTCTGCCATAAGGCTGGTGTCATCTGCATATCTGAGGTTATTGATATTTCTCCCGGCAATCTTGATTCCAGCTTGTGCTTCTTCCAGCCCAGCGTTTCTCATGATGTACTCTGCATAGAAGTTAAATAAGCAGGGTGACAGTATACAGCCTTGACGTACTCCTTTTCCTATTTGGAACCAGTCCGTTGTTCCATGTCCAGTTCTAACTGTTGCTTCCTGACCTGCATATAGGTTTCTCAAGAAGCAGGTCAGGTGACCTGGTATTCCCATCTCTTTCAGAATTTCCCACAGTTTATTGTGATCCACACAGTCAAAGGCTTTGGCATAGTCCATAAAGCAGAAATAGATGTTTTTCTGGAGCTCTCTTCGTTTTTCCATGATCCAGTGGATGTTGGCAATTTGATCTCTGGCTCCTCTGCCTTTCCTAAAACCAGCTTGAACATCTGGAAGTTCACAGTTCACATATTGCTGAAGCCTGGCTTGGAGAATTTTGAGCATTACTTTACCAGCGTGTGAGATGAGTGCAATTGTGCGGTAGTTTGAGCATTCTTTGGCATTGCCTTTCTTTGGGATTGGAATGAAAACTGACCTTTTCCAGTCCTGTGGCCACTGCTGAGTTTTCCTGATTTACTGGAATATTGAGTGCAGCACTTGCACAGCATCATCTTTCAGGATTTGGAATAGCTCAACTGGAATTCCATCACCTCCACTAGCTTTGTTCGTAGTGATGCTTTCTAAGGCCCACTTGACTTCACATTCCAGGCTGTCTGGCTCTAGGTGAGTGATCACACCATCGTGATTATCTTGGTTGTGAAGATCTTTTTTGTACAGTTCTTCTGTGTATTCTTTCCACTTCTTCTTAATATCTTGTCTCTCTCTAGGGCTCTTTAAAGATGGGGATCATCATCCACTCTGCTTCTGTTGGTGCTATGGAGGATGAATACTTCCCCAATCACATTGCCTGACTGCTCATAGATAAAAGGTGGGCTAAGAGTTGGACGTGACTGAGCGATGTCACTTTCACTTTTCACTTTCATGCATTAGAGAAGGAAATGGCAACCCACTCCAGTGTTCTTGCCTGGAGAATCCCAGGGACGGGGGAGCCTGGTGGATTGCCGTCTATGGGGTTGCACAGAGTCGGACATGACTGAGCGACGCAGCAGCAGCAGCAGCAGCCCTAAACTAGACTTCCTGGACTTTCTCCTTTTTTTAAAAATGACTATATTTTTAAGAGGCATTTTTTAAAAGCTCACATCTTAAATATTTATTGTATTATTTTTGGCTATGCTGCGCCTGCTTTTCTGTAGTTACAGAGAGCAGGGGCTACTCTCTAGTTGCTGTGCCTGGGCTTCTCACTGTGGTGGCTTCTCTTGATGAGAAGCAGGGGTCTAGGCCAAATAGTTGCAGCATGGTTAGTTGCAGCTCCCAGGCTCTAGAGCACAGGCTCAATAGTTATGGCACAGGGGCTTAGTTGCCCTGAACCATGGGGGTTCTTCCCGGGTTCAGGGATCAAACTCACATCTCCTTCACTGGCAAGCAGATTCTTTACCACTGAGCCACCAGAGAAGCCCTTCCTTATTTTTTAAACTGAATTTTGCTTTAGTATAAATATATTGAATCAGAGTCCATCTCAAATTCCTCCAGTTTCTGCAAGACATGAAACAATTTCATGAAAATGGGGTTCAAAATCTTCTAATGCCTGGTCTCCAATCCCTCTGCAGCTCTGATTCATTAAATAACTAGAAAGTCAACCATGACCCTGGATTTCCAAGGTTGTTTTCAAACCAAGAATTCTGTTGTTGCCAAGACTAGCTGGGGTTTCTGAACTGGTCAACATTCCTTGAGTTTCCTTTGAGAGGTGAAAAAAAAGCCAGCTTGAAATGCATTATATAAGTGAGAAAGATATGAGCAAGTTAAAGGGAAACTACAAAGGAAGCGGGCCAAGTCCCAAAATAAAAGGCAGGAATAGACAACCAAAAATAGTACACAGGGAAGTGTACCACATCTGTAGGGCTCCCGCGCATTCTCCTGAAGCATTGTCCCTTTTTTTTTCAGGAGCATGCTAATAATTGTTTGGAGACTTAAATAGAACACTATTATTTGTTCTCTAAAAATAGTAACTTCTTTTGTAGAATTGTGAGAGTTTCAGGTGATATTAATTGAGTTTCATTCATTGCTACTCACTTTTCACAGGTATATTCAAGTTTGTTAAGGAGTCAGTTGATTTTCTTCAGTCTATGTATTCACTTTTAACAGAACGTGTGAAATATTTTAAATATTTCAGTCTTGCTGCAATTAATCTACATCTGAGATACCCAAAAAGTGAGGGTGGCTTATATAATAGCACTTAAATTATCTGCTTTGTTGGATAAGCTTAAACTAGGCAGACACAGGGGCTTCCCTGTGGTTCAGTGGTAAAGAATCCACCTGCCAATGCAGGAGATGCAGGTTCGGTCCCTGGGTCAGGAAAATCCCCTAGAGAAGGAAATGGCAACTCTCTTCAGTATTCTTGTTTGGGAAATCCCATGGACAGAGGATCCTGGCAGGCTCCACAGTCTGTGGGGTCACAAAAGAGTCAGACACAACTTAGCAACTAAATAACAATACAGGTACAGGATAGGATAAAATGACATACAGAGGACTTGTGCACAGGTCCTTAGGGCTTTGTACATAAGTCATTACCTACACTCTGCCCAGAAGATACTGGGAAGACATGGTTAAAGAACACATCTGAAGTCGATAATTAGTGAATATCGCAGTGAGCCAATCCTGGCTCACTCAGATCAAAGTACTTCCAGAGTACTTAAGATAACAAAAATAATTTTCAAAATGGCTAACTTTATATATTTAGCACAAAGCCAGAGAAACCACACTCGTTGCTTACTTTCTCAGTTTTGCTTACTTTTTTTTCTTTTTTTTTTAATTTTATTTTATTTTTAAACTTTACATAATTGTATTAGTTTTGCCAAATATCAAAATGAATCCGCCACAGGTATACATGTGTTCCCCATCCTGAACCCTCCTCCCTCCTCCCTCCCCATACCATCCCTCTGGGTCGTCCCAGTGCACTAGCCCCAAGCATCCAGTATCGTGCATCGAACCTGGACTGGCAACTTGTTTCTTACATGATATTTTACATGTTTCAATGTCAATCTCCCAAATCTTCTTACCCTCTCCCTCTCCCACAGAGTTCATAAGACTGTTCTATACATCAGTGTCTCTTTTGCTGTCTCGTACACCGGGTTTTTGAAGACATCAAATTTATATTTAAATTATGAAAATATATAGTACACATCCCACCATTAATATAGGTGCCATTCCTCCTGGGTATAGCGTTTATCTTGATCATTCAGTCAGTTGTCAGATTATTATGACAATTACTTTTTCCCTTAAGAGAAATATGTTATGATAGATTTTAAGAAAATGAAATCTCATACTAAGAACTGCCTATGTAGAAGTCATTCACAACTTGTTTAATCATCACTTCCAAGTTGTTAATTCCTGTTTTCTCTAGACACAACAGAAACAGGAAATATTTACCAACTTCACAGGTGTCAGGAAATGCTTTAAAAACTCTGGTTGCCTAACCCCCTGTTTAAGCAGACAGCATTTCTGTGCATAGGTGCAGAAGGTATATTGTAATTTACAATGTCTACTATAAGCCAGAGACCTTTATCTATATTTTCTAAGTATTCACTGGATTTGATTCTGTTGGACAAAGATTTGCTCCACAAGAAAAGTGCAATGTATGCTAATGTGCATTGTAGCCTTTCTAGTATTTGTAAGAAAACTACAGTTCTCCACATTTACTTGCTTTGAAATCCTATCTCCCTGTTTAACATAGTACCAGGATGACAAAGTACATTTCAAAACAACTGAACTATAGGAAGATGTTCTTAGTTCACCATGTATGTAATAAACCACTAATTTGTTTTCATTTGTTTAAATTTGCCACAATTTAAATTTTCAAAAATGGAAAGAAATGAAATCTTTTTCTCAATTATAAAGCTAACTGCAAAATTCTAGAAAATGGATAAAATTGTAAAGAATAAAATAAGTATCATTGTTAATATCTCAATTTATATACACTTGTATTTTTTTCACAAAGATCATATTATTTATATAGCACTGTTGCATACTTTTTTAACATAATACAAAGTGCTCTCAAGCAACCTTCTCTTAATATTCTCACAGGAATCACACATTCTTCCATTGTCTCTGGATAAAATAGAATCTTGACATCCTCGGTATCTACTAAAGGATGCAGGTAGGCAGGTCTCTCTCTGGGATGCACCTGAACACTTTGCATTTCTACAAGTTGAAATACAAACATACCAAGAGGCTGTTGCATTTTTTTCTCAAACTGGTTTATGCCCGTTATCATGGTTACATAATTTAGATATTAAAAGATCAATAAGCTAGCAGCACAAAAAGAGGATTGTTGTTTCTATAAAAACTAAGGTGAATGTTTCAGTCTAACCTGATGAAGGTATCACTTTAAAAAACAGGTGCAAAGAAGTAGTCATGAAAATCTGGAAGGAGCCTGCATTCCTATTGTGGATTCGACAAGGAAGCCCGCGTGTGCTCCACTGCCAGCCACAGTACCTGACCAAATCCCAACACCAACTACGTTGTCACCCTCTGCTTTGCAGTGAACACATCAATCACTGCATGAACCTCATCATTTCCAGTGTCTAAATCAGAGTCTGTGCTTGGCTCCACTGTCATTTCTTTAATCAGTACCCTATATATGACCTCTTCACATCTTTCACAATTTTTCAATATTGTAGAAACTGCCACATTAGTCTTAAAAACATTTTTGAAAACTTGAAATTATTTCCTTAGAATAGACTTGGATAATTTTTGCATGAAAGTGTGTATACCTTTTAAAGCCTTTATATGTGTGTGTGTGTGTGTTGAGGTGTGTACATACTTTTAAATATGAGATAGGGGCTTCGCTGGTGGCTCAGTGGTAAAGAATCTGCCTGCCAATGCAGGGGATGTGGGTTTGATCCCTGGATCAGGAAGATCCCCTGGAGAAGGAAATGGCCACCCACTCTAGTATTCTTGCCTGGGAAATCTCATGGACAGAGGAGCCTGGCAGGCTATGGTCCACGGGGTCACAAAAGAGTTGGACATAACTTATCAACTAAGCAACAAGGCAAACTAAAGATTTTAATGTTTTCGTTTCTAAAAATCAATGGTTAACAGTGGTACAATGACACTTTACAGTAGCAGAGTTTTTACCACCAAGCATGACATTTTATCCCTGAAATTACTTGGATCTAGGGAGTTTTATATGTAAAATAAAAGGTTTACACTAATTCTTAAGGCCCCTCTTCTCAACCCCAATATCTCAGATTTCCACATACTGCTGTATTTTCTAGGGGGCTTGGAAGTGTATAAATATATCTACTTTACAAAAGTTATGTCTCAAAACTCTATATAAATGGAATTTTCTAAACTGGATTCAAGTAATCACATTAAACTATACCATCATTCCAGAAAGCCTTTATCTCCATCTCTGACTGATAACCACTAGCTTAGAATGCTGTCTCTTTAATCTTGGGAGAGTGGGGGACAGAAGCAAAGAAATACTCTGCTAGTAAGTAGGGTTTCTCTTCTCTAGTTGCAGACTAACTGCTGTTCTGTCCTTCCCAAATGACTTTCTGGAAAAGTGCTCACCTGCATACAGTTTTCAATGCCCTTCATTCACACTTCTGCATTGACCTCTTCATGGACTTTGCTCAGCTCTGGCCACCAGGGACTCTTCGGGTCTGCTTGATTGTCCCACAACACATGGCACCACTCATCACTCCTCCAGGCCACAGGCTCCTTGATTACTTTCTGAGTCTTTGGTTCTTCCACCTCTACCCTCCCACCATAATCCTCTACTTGGCCCTCACAAGTCTCCATGATTTAGCTTAAAGTTTCTCTGACATTTCAATCTTCTCAGCAACTTAAATAGTTAAGTATCTTCAAGTAAAATACCAAGTGAACCAAGTGGTGAAGAAATATTGCAACTTATTCTTTCATAAGGCCAGCAATGATAGCTTTTGATAGCCCCTTAGTTTATCTCACTTCTAGGCAAATCTAAATTTCCCTGTATCAGTGATTCTAGAAGTGTGGTCCCTGGATCAGCAGCATCTGCATCACCTGGAAACTTGTTAAAATGGAAAATCCTTGGGCATCACCTCAGATATACCAAATCAGTAATTTGTGCTTTACAAAGGATTCTGATATGCAGAATATCAGATATGCAGGTGAAACTACCCTTATCACAGAAAGAGAAGAGGAACTAAAGAGCCTTTTGATGAAAGTGAAACAGAAGAGTGAAAAGCTGGCTTAAAACTCAACATTCATAAAACAAAGATCATGGCATCCAGTCTCATCACTTCACGGCAAATAGATGGGGAAACAATGGAAACAGTGACAGACTTTATTTTCTTAGGCTCTGAAACCACCACAGATGGTGATTGCAGCCATGAAATTAAAAGATGCTTGCTCCTTGGAAGAAAAGCTATGACAAATCTAGACAGCATATTGAAAAGCAGAGACATTACTTTGCCAGCAAAAGTTCATCTAGTCAAAGCTACAATTTTTCCAGTAGTCATGTATGGATGTGAGAGTTGGACCATAAAGAAAGTTGAGTGCTGAAGAATTGATGCTTTTGAACTGTGGTATTTGAGAAGACTCTTGAGAGTCCCTTGGATTGCAAGGAGATCAAACTGGTCAGTCCTAAAGGAAATCAACCCTGGATATTCATTGAAAGGACTGATGCTGAAACTGAAGCTCCAATACTTTCGCCACCTGATGCAAAGAACTGACTCATTGGAAAAGACCCTGATGCTGGAAAAGATTGAAGGCAGGAAGAGAAGGGGATGACAGAGAATGAGATGGTTGGATGGCATCACCAACTTGATGGACATGAGTTTGAGCAAGCTCTGGGAGTTGGTGATGGACAGGGAAGCCTGGTGTGCTGCAGTGCATGGGGTCACAAGAATCACACATGACTGAGCAACTTAACTGACTGACTGAAGGATTCTGATGCACATTAAATTTTTTAAATTTATTTTTAATTGGAGGATAATTGCTTTACAATATTGTGTTGGTTTTTGCCATATGTCAACATGAATCAGCCATAGGTATACATATGTCTCCTCCCTCTTGAACCTCTCCCACTTCCCACCCCATCCCAGCCCTCTAGGTTGTCACAGAGCACCAGTTTGAGCTCCCTGAGTTATGCAGCAAATTCCCACTGGCTACCTATTTTCCACATGGCAGTGGATACATTTCCATACGACTCTCTCAATTCATAGCTCTCTCTCCCTCCCGCACTGTGTCTACAAGTCTGTT
>NW_011494950.1:1237262-1249422 GCF_000754665.1 Bison bison bison | reverse complement strand
CAATTTTGAGAACCACTGCTCTATAACATATACACTCTAAACTCTAGCCTTAATTTAATGACTAATGTTAACTGATTAATAATCAGAAATAATCACTTCACCCTCTAAATATCTGTGTGACATTGAACATCTATGGATTCTTCTCTCCTAGGAAGCTCAGGATAAACGGAAGGGATAATGTGTAGGATGGAAACAACAGTCTTCCCAAATTGCCTCTCGCAGAAAATAATGCTCCAGTCTGGTTACCAAGTGATGTTCCCAGTGCCTGGGGGAGACAAACTCCCTGTCTCTGTTGCCCTGGGAAACCCTATTTGTCATACTCACTGACTCTAACATATGCCCCTGTTTTTTCAATCCCAAAAGGCAGAATAAGTTTGCCATCAGGGAAACAGAGGAGCTGGCAGATGAAAGGAAATGAGAAGCCATCTACTCCCTCAGTAGCTGTGGCTCTGCTGGAGGCAGAAGGCCCATCACCTGCTTCATTCATTCCTCCAATTCATCCATCTACTCATCCTCCTCTCTTCCCATTTATCCTTCCACCCTCCTGTCTACCCATCCACCCTTCCACTCATCCATTCATCCACTCATCCTAGAAATATTTATTATGTGGAATATGTGCCAGCTTGCTTTCTCTTCAAAATCAAATGAGGTTGGGCCTCATTGGAGATCACTGAGCCATGGCATTTTCTTTTGCTTCTCGGGTGACTCCCAAGATAGCCTATCGGGATGGAGGAAGAAAATCTCAGAATTTCTATTTATATGTATCTCTTATCCTTTAAAAATTTTTAGTTTGAGTGTACATTTTATGGCTTCCCTGGTGGCTCAGATGATAAAGCATCTGCCTGCAATGCGGAAGACCAGGGTTCGATCCCTGGGTCGGGAAGATCCCTTGGTGCCGGGAGCCAGCGTGAGGAACTCTGCCCGTGGCAAAGGTCATGAGGAAGGAGGCTCGGCATACGCAAATGCGGGATGGAGCCTCAAGAGTCCCCCTGGAAACTCTCGAGCATCTACCCCCAAAACCAGAGTCTGCCTACTTTACTGCTTTGTGCTCTCACCTACACCTCTGACTTTACAGGGGGCTGTCCCCCACCACCTCTCTGAAAAAGAGTTAACTTACAGCTCCAGTAAATAAAGTTCCTGGGCATGACAAGAGTGTCTCAACCTACAAACTCCTTTGGAAGTCCTCTAGCCTGCCTGAATGGTTCTTCTGGCCACATGTGATTGTTCAGAGCCTCCCAATTGTGAGAGGCATGAGATGTTCTAAACTGTCTAAATACAGAGTCCTTTGAGCAGTTAAAAGATTGATTAGAAATTGTATTGGTGAAGGGTTTTTCACTTGTTGGGCCAATGTTTGCTGCTAAGTTTCCATATCCCTTACCGACTGAGTCCCTGGCAGTGTGTATAGGAATGTAAGTAGTAGCTTTAATGTTTGTAACCTTGGACCCTTGAGTTAATTCTTTTTTGTTGTAGCCCACCACACCTTTGCCCTATAGGAATGCAACTTTATCTAATACTTTTGGAGGGTGGTACCTGACTTTAGAATAATCACCTTTAGAGAAAAATAAGTTTTCCGAAGAAAGGATCTTAAAATGTTAACAGTCCTCTTGGCCAGATGATGTAATTCACCTAAACTTTTGCATATGATAAGTTTGCAGGAAGAAAGCCTGGCTTACTGCTAACTCTACGCCTTTCCCCATTATCCTCTATGCACAACTTAAGGTATTAAAAACTACTTTGGAAAATAAAGTGCGGGCCTTGTTCACTGAAACTTGGTCTCCCCATGTCATTCTTTCTCTCACCTGGCTGAATATCCATCTGGGGCGTGGAGGCTCATCAAGCCTACTAATTTTGCCTGGGCTTCTAAGATCTGACTGGGGAGGCCTTAGTGTCTCCTCTCCTTCAGGAGAACAGGACGCCTGCAGCCTACGTAGGTGATGCAAATTCCTCATTTTGGAATTTTATTAGCTTTCCACGTAAACCAAGTTATTCAGCCTCTTTTCTCCACTGAATTTTCTCACTGAGCTATCCTTATTTAACCACTCTTTATATCTTTAATTCTATCGTATCCTGATTGCCGAAGCCATCTCCCCTTCAAAATCCCTGACTCCTCCAGGGCTGGACCCTGGTATCTTGGAGAAGGAAATGGCAACCCACTCCAGTATTCTTGCCTGGAAAATTCCATGGACGGAGGATCCTGGTAGGCTACAGTCCATGGGGTTGCAAAGAGTTGGACACGAATGAGCAATTATATACATTTTATAATGAACATAATGCACTAATACTATACTATGTATATATAAAATATATACATAGTTTATACATAGTTTTGAGCAGTTTTGCATGCTCAAAAACTGCAGTAAAAATATGCAAAATCCAAAGATTTAGGAGACCACTGCTATGAAGAATAAAGTCAGAAGATGACAGAGCAATTTAAGATAGACAGGTACTAGTGTTTGGAATGAAGAAAGCAAAAAGTACTCAGTAGCATGAAGCTGGGTAGCTGGAAAACATGCCTGCAACTAAGACTGGATCAACCCACCTCTGTTTGTGTCTGTGGTCACATATGTGGTTGCTGCAGACTCAGGAGCAGAGGCAAGCCCTGCCCTAGTCTAGCTCGTATTCCACCATTCACTATCCCAAAGGGGCAACTGAACTGTGTCCTGGCCTTCAGTTCAAGACGGCAGATCTTTAAGTAACCTTACCCTTTGAAAGCATATTCTGAAACTTCACTGCACATTGATGAAAGTAAAAGTTTTTGATGCTTTCTGCTTTGCTTAATAATAATATTTATACCTTATATTAATGTAACATTATCTCATTCACATCCAGTTTCTCCCCTCTTTAAAAAAAGAATTAATTTATGCAAACTCAATATTTTTCCTAATGCAAACATAGTTTTTTCAGCACTGTATCAATTCACTTAAAATGTTTCTGTAATTTCCATATAAGACTGAATGAACTTATACTATTCTTTTTTAATTTTATTGAAGTGCAGCTGATTTATACAATGTTGGGTTTAATACTATTCTTGATTTTGATATTCTCAAGCTTCAAAGCTGTATGTTACTCTACTCTTTTATAGGCACTGACGTGTTTGTCTTTGCCTAACTGAAATGCTTGTAACCACTGTCAAACACCAATAGAAGTGTTTTCTTGTTTGTTTTTTGTTTTTTCTCGGTGAAATGTGTTAATATACAAGGACCAACTCTTTTAGGAAGCTGTAAGAAGGCAAAGGAAAAATTTTTGACAGAAGATGCTTATCTGTAGGAGAAAATTTACATGAGAAGCCTGTCCTTTAATGTGCATTAATGAGTTATTATTCATTGAATGAATCGTTTAAATATTTTAATGATCAGTGAAGTCATGAATGGACTCAGGAGTGACTGTCTTGTTTTTTTTTTATTGATCAATCGTAAACTTGTCTTTTTAAAAGAAATCCAAACAGCTTATTCAGCTTACATTAAAAGACCCTCCCACACACACATTCACAACTCTGTAGGCAAACTTCGAGAATAAAATACAGGCAAATAGTGAAATAATCTTAAATAATTCTTCACTCCAAATAAAATACTTCTGCAAATATTTCCTAACAAAATCTAGTACAACAGTCCTGTTTGTGCTAAGATCCTTCCAAGGGTACTCATAATTCCACTTATCACCCAAGTTAAAAGAAAAAAATACATTAAAATGAACTATATTTTAAAGTTGACATTTCCTGCTAAAATTGACTGTTTTCCAAACTTAATAAAAAGCATTTTCTACTTTAAATTTAAAGCTCATCTAAATCATTGCACTTACTTTTAAATAAATTCCCTCATGTGTTTCGACATTTTATAAATCCATGGGGACTAAATTTTTCCAGGTTTCTCTTATACTTACTGTTAATATTACTATAATTATTGATAACAAATTTACCATGCCTTGGATGTTTGAAAAGCTTAGAGAATTATACTTTTATTCTAACCATTTTAAACAACGATATTATGCTTATTTTCTCAAGAGAGTGATAAACATGGGTATGGAGGATGACTTGTACTAACAAGTGTTTAAAATATATATATAAATATTTACCTTCACACTTCTCCTAAGTGGGCAAAATACTTCCTTACTCTCAATCAGAGGTGGCATTCTTTAAAACCATTTATGGAGTGTATATTTGCCCTGTACCCAAGAACCATCCCTCAGACGCAGTAAACTGGGAATTACATTAGCCATCCTTTGAAACCTGCCTCAGTTCAAGGCTGCTGCTCAAAGTCCCACAAGCTTCAAAAGTCCCACTTCCTTCAGGGATTGTTTTGTTTTGACTTTTTCCAAAGTGAAAAAAAAAAAATAAAAGCACAAGTAAGTTCTACTGAAGCTACCAAAGGAAGACCTAAATATCATACCCTCCCAGCCTGCACCCCCACCTTCTCTTGCTCTTAATTCTCTCCAGCCCATATCTGGACATTAATGTACATCGAGTCAGAGAGCCATAGACTGGCTGTGGTCTTCAGCTTTGGCTAGCCTTCTCTTTGGCTGATTTCCCTCCAAGTTAAGGTTATCCAAATTGCATCTTTAGTTCTTCACTACGACTAAAAACACATATTTAACAAATCTATATGCATTCAAATATTTAACAAATATCTAAAAGAGTTCATTCATATGCATTTTATGGATTGTTAGTAGCCTACTTTTTTTTTGTGGACCCACCCTAAATCACACTTGGTCTCCAAAAATCATATGTCCATATGCTATAATACAGAGAATTCCTAAAATGTTGGCTGTGTGTTGAATGATTGTTAAAACAGGGTCTTCTCTCAGAAATCCCACCCAGGATCAGCGTGGATTTAACCACTTCATTACAGGAGATGGGGCATCATTCTCCTTCACAAGTTCTTCTCTCACAGCATTGCCGTCTCCAGATGCCACGTCATGCTCTGGAATTAGAAGGAATACAAATCATGTCCAAATGTTTATAACGCCAAGATTAAGTAAAATTTTGTCTTATTTTTGTATTATAACACATTTACAGTGAAATCTATAATAGATTTGAAAAGTCTATTCCATGTTCACCTACCCTCTACCAATTAGCATTTCCTTGAATTAAACATCTTTGCTCACTTGATGTCACCTGACATTATTCCATACATTTATTTGTCTTTTTTTCCCCCTTGTATTATCTCACTGTACCACTAGAATATCAGCTCTATGACGGCAGGGACTTGTTTTGTTCACTGTTGCAACAGTCCTTGGAACATGGTAGGCACTTAATACTTATCAAATGAGTAAACGGTGTTAAGTATAGATCTCTAAGTAAGATTCTTCACTATCTAATATGGAAGAGGAATTAGCGTACCGATGTGGCTCTAGAATGCAGAAAGCATACCAAAGGGCCTTTTATAAACGTTTATAGAAATAGTCCTTGCTCTACCTAACAAGTTTCTAATATTTAGAATTTTTTAAATGTTTCTGCTTCTAAGAGTAGTGAAGTGTGTTTGCGTCTGCAGTGTACATTCTGAAATTGAATGCTATTAGGAGGTTAGGATGGTCCAGTAGATAAATGCATGTAAATTCACTACCCCCTACAAAAAAAAAAAAAGATGCTTGTGAATTTCCAGTCTTGGAAAGTCGGAGAGCTAATTACTAAACAATAAAAACAGCAATGACAAACGAAGACGAGAAACCAGGAAGCCCATTTGCCAAGGATGCTGTGACCAACAGGTAGAAAGTTAGAAAAGACCACTTCATTCAATCAAGGTATAAAAGGCTCCTCCGGAAGTCCCTGTGTTGAGGAACCTTGGCGCCATTTACAAAGACTGGGCCCAAACAGACTTGGGCAGAGATGATGTGAAACTCATGGCAAGGACTGAGGCCCCAACCAAGCCCCGTCCTATAAACAGTAGCACTTAAAGCTCATTAAGTTCCATGTGGAGATGCACAACTGAACAGAAGGGCTCCTGCACATCCTTACCACGAGGTTTTTAGGATATTTTGCACTCCATCCTCAATCTAAGATTTACAAAAGTGAAAGTCATTCAGTTGTGTCCGACTCTTTGAGACCCTATGGACTGTACAGTCCATGGAATTCTCCAGGCCAGAATACTGGAGTGGGTAGCTGTTCCCTTCTCCAGGGGATCTTCCCAAACCCAGGGATTGAACCCAAGTCTCCCACATTGCAGGGGGGATTCTTTGCCAGCTAAGCCACCAGGAAGATTTAAGAAGAGGACGCTAATAGTCATCTTTAGTTGCTCCTTTATCAAAGGAAACACCTTAGGTCAGAAAATGCATTTTCCATAAATTTCTAATAAGAATCTTGATATCTAATTGAGTATAGAAATATTTTTTATATAAACCTTAATGTAATTTTCATCCAGCAAAATACAGTTGACCCTTGAACAATGCTGGTATTAGAGGTGCCGACCCCTGAGCAGTGGAAAATCCACCTACCACTATGTCTGCCCCCCAAATAAAGTAACTGGTAAATGACTCACCCAAGGGCAGAAAGCTGAAAGAGTTTCAATAAAAGCAGGACTCCATCCCTAGTTCTTTTGACTCTGTGGACTGTGATCTCTAATTGAAAACAAATGTCCCCCCACACTTAGTTAATTTAAAGATCTGTAAAGCAAAAATATAGGTACTATATCTACTGGGGGTAAAATGTGTGCATAAGTGGACCAAACAGTTCAAATCCATGTTGTTCAAGGGTCCAGAGTATCTTTTTCCGAGGTAACTATACATTGGTCAAGATTTTTGCAGAATCTGCAAGCGAATGAGAGAAAGTGACAAGCTCAAGGGAAAGAGACAGCACACTGGTCCAGAGAAGCAGAAGACGTGCTCCTGTGTGTGCAGCAGGAAGCACTGAGGGGAGAGAAGAGTTCCATCACTGAGGACATTCCAGAGGAGTTCTAGAGCATGGCTCCCAGAAATACACCCCAAAGAGTGACATAGATTCACCAGATTCAATTCTCTCTTGGTGAGAAAGGTCAGGAGCAATCTTAATGAGAGTAGAGGGATTCTGTTAGTAAAGTTGTTCCTTCAGTGTTGTTTGTAGCCTGTGGTTTTAAGAAAGCAAAATAAGACAAAAGAAGCTTCAAGTATTTGAGGCAACTAGCAGTGCTGAAACAATAAGTTTCAAACGTGTGTGCACGCTATGCCGCTTCATTCATGTCTGACTCTTTGCCACCCTTTGGATCATAGCCCACCAGGCTCCTCTGTCCATGAGATTTGTCAGCAGGACTACTGGACTGGGCTACCATTTCCTCCTCCAGGAGAACTTCCCCATGCAGGGACTGAACCCCTATCTCTTAAGTCTCCTGTATGGGCAGGCAGGTCCTTCATCTGGGAAGCCACTTGGGGAACCTGGCAATTGAACCATTTGAAAAATGTCAGAAGGTAGACTGGAGGTTGCTAGGGGCTGACGAGTGGGGGTAACTACTTGATGGACACTGGTTTTATTTGGAGCTGAGAAAATTTTTCAAAAACTAGATAGAGACTGTGACTTCCTAATGCTGTGAATGTACTAAATGCCACTGAATCATTCATTTAAAAATGGTTAATTTTATGTTAGGTGAATTTCACCTCAATAAAAAATTGTTCAGGACTTAAAACTCAATTTTCTTCCATATTATTTGTCAAAGACTATAGGGACAACTCATAAGTTTTAAAATGTCAATATTGATCTTAATTTCCAGATCAGGTATTCACAAATATATTCATGCAATAGGTTTTTTTTTTAAGGTTTCACTTTAACGTTTAAGGCCATAGCCACACTTAATAATTCATGTAAAAATACATTTCCCATTTATTTTGAGGTACTTAATTGAACCCACATATAAGAAGGAGGTAAAGCTGAGAAATAAGCACATTTGTCAAATATTTCAAATTTTAATTAATTTGAAGTGTGAAGAACCAGAAACAAGAACTGAAATAAATCTGGATTGTCAACTATTTATATCTAAGGGATAAAAATGTATAGTTTGTGGATACTGGTAGTTGCTGTGGCTACATGTTGCTTTAAATGAGCTACTTCCAATTTAACCATTTATTCTACAAGATAACCAAATATGCACTTACCATCATCTTACAAGCTGTATTTCTCACATTCTAATAACTTGTGTAAGAAAAACATAAGCACTAACAATCAGCATGTGAGTATTATTACATTGTCATTCAAAGGTTTAGAGATGATTCCCAAATTTTAATCATAGATACTGTCTCTTATTCTCTCCAAAATCCACAAAAAGACATGCTTGGAATTATTCCACTTAAATACTTCCATTTGGTTTTTTAAAAGAAATGTTTTATATTTTCTATGTTGGCTCTTAAGCCTTATCCAATAAATTCCTCAGAATACTCTTTCACTGTTAAGTTGGGAGAGAAGTAGCTTTGTCTAGTACACATATAAAACAGATCACCAAAGAATTTAAAGAGCTTTGTATATCTTGGTTATTTTTATTACCTTTTTGGGTAATCAATCATATTTATCCTCACTATACACTGGGTAAACTTTGTGAAAAATTGTACAATCTAAAAATTATTAATGAATCTCTTTGTAACATTGCAGCAAATTTCAACAACCACCTACCTTTCCCGTAAGTAGAATAAAAGAAACAAAATCATTTAAACCAACTTCTTGTTCTACTCATCCATAATTTTTCTTATTCAAACTGAAAATGAGACTATTGTTTCAATGTTTACCTGGGAATCAGTTCTTACCTGTGTGTGATACAAATCTCTGGTTGGTAGCCTTGGCTACTGAATATTGGAAGAAGGGAAACTTCAGGCATTTGCCGGTCACCCTGTTGCATATGCCAGACTGACAGCTGCAAATCTGTTTGCATTCCATCCCGAAGGTGCCGAAGGGACAATCTGAGGACAAAGGGAAGCTTGAGAGAGGGCGCTCTTGATGTACACAAGCTTCCAACTTCACAGTCCTTGTGTGCACAGCCTCAGTAATTGAACAAACCTCATGAATCTTGACTATCAGATAAAGCCCAATTATCCGAAACTCCCAAGCTTTGAAAATATGAAATGTGAATCCCACGCTTAAAGTCACAAATGTGAAATCACACACTAAGACCAGATAATGGATTCCTTAGTTGTAGTGCCTTGCTGTGAAGTTTAGCTGAAGACAGATACACATAACCAATATCTCTGAACTGGTTTTAATTCTATCTACTGTCTGCTTAGAAACCAAAAGGCAGGGTCTCACTGGGCTACCTCTGTGACAGCTCAGTGAAGGCAGGCAATTGAAAAGACATGTGTATCAGCTCCTCACAGAGTTTAAAAGATATGATGCTGTCTTTGAATTCTCTGTAGCCACAGGCAATTTACTGTTCTAAATGTCTAGGAAAGGACTTAAACTAACCAGGGGCTAAGAGGGCTGTCATCTCAGCTCTTCATCAAGTGACCAATCCTCAATCTGCTCCAACTCTTATCAACTTCATTATCTATCAAAACGACAGTACAAGCATATTCAACTCCTCCAGATGTTAAGAGGATTCACTAATAAAGTCCTCTGCAGAGCTAAAATACAATATGCTAAATGAGAAGAAAGCTGAGAATATATTCATATACCTACCCAAATCTGGAAGCTTTTAGAGCTTCGATGTTCCCATACTTAGACTAAAACATACTATATTGAGAAAAAGAGAACAAATTCATCATTAAAAATGCATGTTTTTTATGATGTGAACAGCATCTCAATAGAACAGCCAGCCTGAACAGCCAAGCAGAATAGATGCAGAATATTTATTCTCCTGGCACAAGAATGTCCTTGTAAATGTACAATCACACATGGGTGAAGAAACAAATCGTGAGGCATCTAAGTCTTTGGCAATTTAATATTGTCCACAGAATAATCAAGATGAAATACATTTTTAAAGAGATTTATGACTGCTGTACTCTGCATCCTTCAGATTAGAGAAGCACCTGGTTTTAAACACTAGCCTCTCTGCTGAGAAAAAAAGAAGTCCTTAGAAGCGATACTGAAAAAGCCTCTGGCAGAAAAGCACGCAGGATTAGGATATGACTGTGTCTCCAGTGATACTGAAAACTAAAACTTTAGCCAAATTCTCAGTTATGCTCCTACTGTATCCCCCAATATACTGAATAGTGCTGGGCAGATAGTAGGTGTTCAATAAATATTGCTATATGGGCAAGGCAATGCAAAATATCTGAATATTTAGAAAACATCCAGATACGCAGCTATAGTACACAGTTTTCACAGAGGTGTTCTGTAAAAAAAGTTGAAGGACAAAATTTTGCCTATAGCAAAATACAATGTCTCTATGTAGCTGTTGAGGTTCACACAGCTTCACTATTTCCAGCAGAAAGAAAAATGTTCGTAACCAGACCCGTTTGCAATCTGAAGGATGTCTAAGAGCTATCCTAAACAGCTTTTTAAAATATATCTTATTAACAGCTACCTCGATCATTCAGTGAATATTGGAGTGCTAAAGACTCCAGATGCCTTACAGCCTGTTTCTTTACCCATATGTAATTGGACATTTACAATCACATATACAGAGTCAGTTTTTATGCCAAGAGAAAAAGCAATACACGGCATATACTTGCTATATAGTAAGTATGATTGCGTTAACCACTTCCTCCCTAATTTCCTTATATGAAGTACCCTTTTCTTGGCCGATAAGCCCTGTAATTTACAGAAATCACAGATCCCACTCAGCTGAAAGAAACGTCTGTGAATGTCCACCAAAGAAAATGTTTCCTCAGTATTCTACTTTTCATTGGTTATAAACAAAAATAAACTAAGCAAAAAACTAAAATTCTCCTTAAAGTTCAACCATCTATTTCCTAATCTTTAGTATGTTTTGTGGCTTAAAAGTTAATCAACTTATATTTTTCTAAAAGAATTCATGAGATTAGCTCAATACTGGATGATTATTATTCATAAAAGCTTACAATTGTATTAAACACATTAAGAATTATTTAGAAACTTAGTCCCTTTAATTTTAAAAGCTTCTTTGTACTATAAAACTGATGTATGGAGCTATCACATATTTACTGAACCTTAATAATAATCCTTAAGGAGATCATGAGGTATCCATAGAGTATTTTTAAATCTTCATTTTTTCATTTCTAAACATTTTAAGCTATAGTCACTAAGTTTGAAATAAATTCTGCAAATGTTGAACTACACTGTTTAGCTATAATTTCAACCTAATAAAGTTTTTCTTTAAGTCTTTTTCTTTACAGAGTTCCAATTTTTTTCTTTAGGTGCTATTTTTGCTTGTTTTACACTGTTATTTTTCTAGGTTTGTTTGATACTTCAGGGTATCCTCTTCCAAGAACGTGACTCCTTTTGCTAGATGACTTAAGTCATCCTATTTCACAAAGTGCATTAGTGTGCATCAGAAATACTTGATCGTGAGAGGTGCCCTCAACCCTGTGGACTCTCTTAAGATCAAAGAATGACTAAATCCCAGGGCTAGCCACCACTCCAAGAGGTTATCCAGTGCAGACCTCTGTAATCACTGCCTGTAGAAGAGAGACCACCTACTCCAGCCATAACAGATTACCTGTCAAATTTCTAAAGTCTTCCAGAAAAGGAAGCAACACAATTTTCCATTGCAACTTAAAAAAAAAAAAAAAAAATCTCTTAAACATCATGAGTGAAACGCTGTATTTCTTTCTGGGCTTCCTTGCATGCAGGGTTCAGCTGCAATCTGCAGAGTTATCTTTCTCTCTCCCTATGACAGCACCTGTGGGGGGAACCTGGTCCCTAAACCCACCTGCATTTTCCCTCTTTGCATTAGAAGGAAAGACTCCTCTCTTCCCACGCTGGCTAAAAGCCTGCAGGGTGCCCTAGGCAAGGGGCAAGAAGCAAGGGGTCGCTCTTTACCTTTGCAGATACCAAACTCGTCACCAAAATCATCCTCCTCATTGTAAAACTGACACCTCAGCCCGGGGCCACACTTCACGCCATCCATGCCCGAGACTGTGCGGTAGCAGGTTTCTCCGAGCCCCGCGGCGCACACCCGGCAGCAGCCACAGTCGTCTAGCACTGTCCTCTTACAGCGGGAGCTGCTTTTGCACTGGCTACTGTCACAGCGCTCGGGGCAATCCACCGCGTACTTGCGGCTCCAGACCGCCGCCAGGTGCGCGGGGACCAGCAGCGTGGCCAGCAGCAGGAGGCGCTTCATGTTTCCCGCGGCTCCGG
>NW_011494950.1:1177242-1237162 GCF_000754665.1 Bison bison bison | reverse complement strand
TCGGGCTCCGCTTCCCGCGGCGGGGTCTCTGCTGGCGGGAAGCCGCCGTACAAAGTGGTAGCTGAGCGTCTGCCTACACGATTATGAGTTTTATACACTGGGTTGCCCGCATGCTTCCCCGTCATCAATTTCCTCAACCCAGCAGCAGCGCTGTCCTCCTGCCAGGCTCTTGTTTTAGTTTATGAAATCCAGGATGAAGGCTGGATTAACACGCTGCTGCCATCCAGGAATTGAAAAGCCTGAGCTGATGTCATCTGTTATGTTTAGATGGTTGTTTTGCATGAGGACTGAAAAACTCGCTCACATCCGTCTCAAGGGCTCAAGGACGTCTGTGAAGGGGGAATAAAGAAGGTTGCACACCCTCCTCCAGGACAGGAATTGTTCTGACACCGGCACATCAGTTGAGGTGTTGCTTTGTCTCAGAGCCTCTGCAGTCAGGAGGAAAATTATATCGATGTGAATCATCGATGTGAACCGAAGACGCTCCTTTTTAAATAAATAAATAAGCATTTGGTATTTCCCTTCAATAAATAGCTATGAGATCATTTGGAAGAAAGGGTTATAGTGTGCCTTTTCAATACTGAGAAGAAAGAAAATATTTTGAAAGGGATTTTTTTTTTAAAGACACTCTCTTCCTTCCTCCCACCCCTCTTCAAATGTTTTTTCTAAAACAGCTCATATGACATATATCTAAGTTCATCATGGATGTAGCTGTATTTTCTAGTGAAACGTGGAACTGCCTCAGAGAATTTCCTTTCAGATCAATACAAAAACCACAAGAGGTAAGACGCTGCTGGCACTGCTTCTGGTTTACTCAATTCTGGAAAAACTCACCAGCTGGACTTCTCCTGAGTCAAGACTCACTGGGGAGAAGGCTCATCCATCACCAAGTCTGCTTGTCCAATGACTGAGCCCACTCGGAGCCCTTCCCCTCACCTCCTGGCATTGATCAGAATCCTCACTAAAAACCACCAAACAAGGCAGCCAGCCCAAGGAAATAAATGAGCCAGCAGGCAAATTGGAATGTGGTCCAGGGAGGCAAGTCACAGAAAAGGGAAAACATAACCCATCAGGGAACAAGGTCTACATGCTATGGAGGGTCACAGTGCTTAGATCCCTCCAGGAAAGATCAAGTAGTCCTCTTAGTACATTAACTGGATCAAGGCCTCATTAAGCAAGGTTTGTGGGACAGGAAAAAACAAAGTGAAAGAGGAGAGAGGAGAGTTCTTGCACCAGCTATGTGTTGGATTCTAAGCGGCATCCACCTATCGAAATAGACAAAATCCCACTGTCATCTAGTAAATATACCAATAAGGTTGACAGCTCTCGATTTGTCACCATGTAGTGATAGGCAAGCCACAGGGCTCCTCTCAGCCTCTGCCTCCCTTTTGAGAATTGACGGTATGAATCCAGCTGATCGCTTAAGCTTTTGTCCCTTATAGAAGATAAGGCAGAATTCATTGGATGCAACTTGATGATCAGCCTTCGAAAGTGCAGCTTTAGAAGGATGTAGGAGAAGGCAATGGCACCCCACTCCAGTACTCTTGCCTGGAAAATCCCATGGACGGAGGAGCCTGATGGGCTGCAGTCCATGGGGTCGCTAAGAGTCGGACATGACTGAACGACTTCACTTTCACTTTTCACTTTCATGCATTGGAGAAGGAAATGGCAACCCACTCCAGTGTTCTTGCCTGGAGAATCCCAGGGATGGGGGAGCCTGGTGGGCTGCCGTCTCTGGGGTCGCACAGAGTAGGACACGACTGAAGCGACTTAGCAGCAGCAGCAGCAGCAGGGGACAGAAGGTGCAGGGAACTGAGAACACGGGAAATGAAAGCATGTGACTCAGCTTCCAAATTTCCCAAATTTTTCATGACAATCCAGTTTCAAATATTCTACCTTAATCTCCTAGAACGAAACATAGACTTGGCAAATGGCACACTGATTAATTGTTTTCAATAGTGGGTAACATCCATTGAGTGCATGGTCTGTGCCAAACACTGTTCTGAAGCATTTTACATGTATTAATTCACTTGATCCTCACCACAACGCTATGAACTAGGTACCATTTTCATGCCCATTTTATGAGTGAGGAATCTGAGTCAGAAAGACACTGAATAATTTGTCCAAGATCGCTGTAATGTCAGAGGTTGAACTTGAACCATGTCAGTCTAATGTCAAACTCACATTGCCAATTACAACATGATCATGCTTCCATGGCCGATGGTCTGATGGCCTTGTTCACAATTTAGGCTGATCCTGAGAAAGGGTTCTTGTTCAAACTTTGCTGAACTCTATTTTTGAGAAGAGTGGTTAATCAGGATAGTGGTTATTAATAACACCTAACTATTCTATTGATATAAAGCTTATGATGTATCAGACATCATGCTAAGCTCTTTATGGAAGTTACCACACTTAATTTTCAAAGAAACTTCAAGAGCTAAGTGCTATTCTTAGAACCATCTTAGAGATGTGAAAACTGAGGACTCATGGAGTTACGTAACTTGTCCAAGGTCACACAGTTAGCAAATCATAAAAACAGGACTCCAACCCTAAGGCAGACCATCTCCAGAAACTAGGACAAAGATTGTAAAGTCAAAGACACGTAGATTCCAAACAGGTGACCCAAGTGGGTGAGGTGGTAAGCTACACCAGGTGGCATGTGATACAAGGGAGGGGATTTGCCCACCTGCAAGCACATGCCTCCTCTAAGGGGAGCAGCCACTCCCTAGGGTTGGCTGACAGCTGCCATGTAAGAATATGCATTGTGCCCAATCTTCTGATTTCCTTAAAGAGAAGGTAGAATCCAGACTTTTGAATGTACTCCCCTAATTTTTAAATGTTAGCCAGTATTTCATTCAAATTAGAAAACATCATCTGTGCCTTCATTTCTTTTGGACTGGGTCCAGTCTGCACACTAATTTGGTCTAGCTATAAATTTTGGACTCTGTCAGAGTCGGATCCAAATCTCTACTCTGCCACTCACTCCCTAAATATAATTAGTTTAATGTCTCTAGGCCTCCATTTCTACATGGCACACAATGGGCTAATAATACCTTCTTAATAGGGTCAATGTCAAGATTGATAAGTGATGGAAAGTGTCAGTCAAGTAATATGCATTCAATAAACGATGGCTACTCTTCAATTTAAAAATACAGCCATCACAAAATTGGCACTGAGTTTTAAAAAAAAAGTAAGAATCTTCTGATTTTTATAGGAATTCAAAGAAGAAACAACAAAGGCCTTTGAGTGTCCAAATCCCAAGAGTTGAGGGGAAGAAGAGGAGCTCACAGGAAACCAACCACCTTCTGCATTTCTCAAAATTGGTAATACCTTTAGTAAATGATAACAACACGGAAAGAACATATCAAATGAGGATACCAAATTCACAAATAATAGCAAACTGTAACACAATACACAGAAGAGTAAAGAAAATATGCTCAACAGAGCTCACAGATGGTAAAACCAACTCAACAAGTGGTACCTAACAGCTCATTTTGGGGGCTCCTTCAACTCTTTCCAAGACCCCACAAAAACTGTTGGTCCCAGCACAGATCCTAAGGGATTTTTGTCTAGCTACATTTTTGTCTCTCCCAACCCTGAGCTCAGATCAACCAGTCTTATGAGGAAACTAGCTATGACCATGAAGAGTTAGGAAATCAGAGCATGAGTTAACAAGAAGCCATCTGTAATCTGCAGGGGGGGAAAATAAGATGAAGGCAAAGCTGGTGATGTTGAGGATAGAAGTCCACCTGGCAGGCTTCCTTTGAGGTACAGCCAGCAAATCTCTAACCTTATTGTGTACGTCGGCTGTCAGTGAGGTCAGGAGGAATCACATAAGCTTTCACAGCTCTGAAAATGCAAGTTCAAGCCATGGTGGGTCAAACAGACCACTTCACGATCCAAAGGACAGCATGTGGCCTTCTGCAGTAGGGGCTGGAGACACAATAAAAACCATATAACTATTCAACTCAATACACTTTGTGCATTTAAAATACCATTGTGATTTTTTTTCATTTTTTAAATTTAAATTTATTTTTAATTGGAATATAATTGCTTTACAATATTATGTTGGTTTCTGTCATATATCAGCATGAATCAGCCACAGTTATACATATGTTTCCTCCTTCTGGAACCTCCATCCTACCTCCCACCCCATCCCACCCCTCTAGGTTGTCATAGAGCACTGGATTGGAGCTCCCTGCATCATATGTGATATTATGCCAAGTAGAAAAATAGGCCTAGGTAATGTGTACTGGCATTTTGTGTTTGACATTGCACATTATAATTGCTTGTGATTATATCAAGCATCTTTTCTGGATAGCTAAAGAGAGAAAGGCTCTGAGAATATTCCACAGCTCATGGTCAATTCAAATTTTATCATGCTTATTATTGTACATGGCACAATAATAATTTCTCACAAACTTCTTTATCAGATAAATTTGATTTAAATTGAGTTACAGGGACTTCCTGGTGGTTCACTGGTTGAGAATCTGCCTTGTAATGTGGGGGACATGGGCTCGATCCCTGGTCAGGGAAGTAAGATCCCACATGCCACAGGGCAACTAAGCCCATGGGCCTCCACTACTGAGCCCACACACCATAACGAAAGATCCTGTGTGCCGCAACCAAGACCCAAAGCAACCAAATAAATAAACTTTTTTTTTTCATCTAAATTGAGTTACAGAGATAAACTGGAAGATTAATATTGACATATACACACTACTATATGTAAAATGGGCCTCCCTGGTGGCTCAGTGGTAAAGAACCCACCTGTCAATGCAGGAGATGCAGGTTTGATCCCTGGATCAGGAAGATCCCCTGGAGAAGGAAATGGCAACCCACTCCAGTATTCTTGCCTGGAGAATCCCATGGACAGAGGAGCCTAGTGGGCTACAGTCCATGGGGTTACAAAAGAGTCAAATACAACAACTAAACAACAATATATCAAATAGATAACTAGTAAGGACCTACTGTGTAGCACAAGGAACTCTACTCAATACTCTATAATTGCCTATATGGGAAAAGAATTCAAAAATGAGTGACTATATGTATATGAATAACTGATTCATTTTGCTATACATATGAAACTACACAGCACTGTAAATCAACTATACTCCAATAAAAACTTTTAAATTAAAACAAAGTTTTTTTAATAAAAATAGAATGAATTGCAAAGGTGAAAATTTTGAAGGTGAAAATTTCCAAGGAGCAAGTGGAAGAATGTAAGTGTCTGAGGCTTTTTTCTAGTTTAGTTTTGGTTTTTGTTTTTGGTATCATCTGAAAGTTTTGCTGCTTTGACACCAGCTGATGGCAATTTTGCATGTGTCTGTGGTGAGATCTAGCATATGATTAGAGTTTATACTTAATAAATATGTGAACATAGACAGTTGTTTCCCAGAACCATTTTCAGAGAGCAGTAAGTTAAATATGGCCCCACCATGTTCCCCAGGGGAAGCAAAGTAAGGCCAGGTTCTTGGACAGGGTGGAATGAAGTAGAGATGGCAGAGCAGCTGAGGGTGGAATGGGATCTGAGGAGAGAGGTTGGTCCCATCACGTCAGCTCCAACATAGCTAACCAGCTTTGTCCTCCTGACCTGAAGCCTTGAGTCTGGGAGCACCACATTCTGGAGACAGCTTCATCACTACCAAACTATGTGACTTTAGGCAAGTCACCTTAAACCCTGCATCTCTCCTTTCTACCTCAGTAATGAATTAAGAAGACCAAAAGGAGCATTGTGACTATTAAGAAGAGTCTAAATTTCTAAAGATTTGTTTCATTCTTTTAAAACAATCTTATGTCTTGGAGCAAATATTTTCCCAAAAGAAATATCTCTCCAGTTCTCCAATTTTCAATTCTTAATAAAGACAATTTTAATAGCAAAGAGGGATTTGATGTTACTTACAGGCAATTTTCAAAACCTACACCTGCTTAGGGGAGTAAAGAGAAGTGCACTTTTTAAATTTGGCTTTCTGCCTGCAAGGGGCCCTCGGATTGGCCTTAATGAGCAAGCAGGTCAAGGCTGTAGGCAGGTGGGGGACAATCATGGGCTCACAGCAAAAAGCCCTGCAGGATCAGCAGGTGTGGGGAAGTTTGAGAAGGTAAGCCCAGGACACCTACAGTTTCTACTGCAAAACCTTGACCCTGAATCTCTGGGAACCCCTCAAAGAAACTTGAACACCATATCCAGAGCTCTGATTCCAACGGAGCCCCCTGAGGAAGCAGACACAGAATCAGGTCGTTTTTCTAACCCTGACCAAATCTAGAAACTTTCACTGTGGACTCAAACTGGCAGGATTTCTTTCAAAGTGAGAAAGTCTAGACTCGGGGGCATGTGAGGAGCTCTCACTGCCCAGCTGCCTATGTCTTTGCCCCCCAATTCTGGAAGGTGCTAATATGAGGAGTCGAACAACTAGCCCTTTCTCCAATCAGGGTTCTGAGTCTATGATCCATCTGTAAGATGTCATACAGTGTCCATCTGCCTCCAAATATGAACCCACAGCTAGAACCACTGGACACTTTCCGGATACCAGAAGAGAAGCAGTGTGAGTGCCAAAAGCAGCTCTCCACTTGGAGCCAGGAGATCCCAAGTTTGAGTCTAGCTCCACCATCAGTCCTGGTGCAAGACACCAACCAGCTTTTCCTGATGTCATTTTTTCTCAGCAAAATATAAGGGATAGGAACCCTGTTGTCTATTTCTTAAAGCAATGTGGTAAAAGATCAAAGATAATGTAGATGTGAAAACATATTGTCAACTCTAAGTTATCTGTACTGGTGTGAAATATTGTTACTTATTTATAAGATAAATTATATACCAGGAAAGAAAATAAGCCTGGGGCTGTCTACCTCAGACCTCACCCCTTCCTCCATTCTCCTCACCTTCTTCAAGGTGGTACCATTTTTCATTCTCTCAGTCTCACAGAATGATGGTTAAACACCCACTTTCTGGCTTAAAAGGAGCCCACCACTTCTCCCTACAGCCTCACCCCATCCGGAGTGGGATGACTAAACAGCCCACAAACTGCTCTTTTAGACCTAAAGGAGTTTTTTTTTAATTGCTAGTTTCCTAAGTGACTAAAGAAATAGTTTAGGCATTGGAGATCATTTACACATTAGAACTATCTGACATAAGAGAAAGTAGGTTTAAAAAGTCATGTTAGAAGTTATTGCTAAGACATTTGGAATCTTCAGTAGGAATTTTGGAAAGACTAGAACTTCTGATTAATACAAGAGTCATAGGAAATGATTCTGCTACTTTGCTTCTCTAACAGCATGGCACTTCCTTCTTCTGACCTTAAACTGATCCCTTCTATAAGCTAATAAAATATTAATAGGACCAGCCTGGCCAGACTCATCAGAATTTATCTTGTGATGAAGAGCCCTAGCTGTTACATGATATATGGGTTGAATAAATAATTGCGTGTTTTATTAAAATGTACAGGTAAGTACTGGAAAGAGAGAAACAAGAAGCATAACTTCCACACCTTTTATTTAGAATTTTGTAAGGAATTAACAATTTCAGACTCTCTTATCTGGTATAGAAATATGTTGGCTCCTTTCTTCCTAGGATGTTCTCAAACCACACAGTGACCTTTTTTTTTAAGTGTTTTGCTTTCTTTTGGCTACTAAGGAGTTCATGAAGTTTCCAAGCCTACAGTCTGAGAGCTTAATGTACACTAAAGATACTTCAGATAGGAGCTGGTGCATCAAAGCACTGTTTCCCAGACCACCTGCATCAGAACATCCAGGTAGCTTGTCAAAATGTCACAGCCAAGGCTTCTAATTTCATTGGTCTGGGGTAAGCCTAGGCATAAAAATTTTTAACAAGTAAGCCATTTGTTTCTAACAAACTGAAAAATTTGAGAAACTTCTAAACTAATTGTTTCTCCTAAATTACATCCCTTCACGTTAGCAGAATTAGTCCATAATATTTACTCTGGAGATATCTGACAGGAAAAACCTATCTTTGAGGGCTTGACCTATAATTTTTAACTATATTATGCACTACAAATATTTTAGCATATTTTACTAAGACATATATCACATATTAACCTGACTGAAGTTGGGATATGGTCTTTTTAATGTAATTGGCATTGCTTACACACGTACATCAGAACTAGCAGAAGGAGTGCCAGTCACTTGGAAGAGATTCTCATAGACAAATAGTGAAGCTAGTTTTTAAGAAATGCTGCATTACTGATCATCTCTGTGACATGTAATTCAGAAGGACAAGATATAAATGTAGAGTCATTTAGGAATATTTTAACCAATTTATTGAATTTATTTTCCCTCTTATGAATGTTCAAAAGTTCTAAATGATAGAAATCTATGTCCACAATTTTACAGTTATTGTCATGAGTGTGACAATGCTTCCCTCAGGGGCTCAAGAAATGACATAGGCTCTAAAAAGAAATATGCAAACTTTAGGGACAGTCTCACACACACCAACCCAGGGACAGTGAGACAAGCATCCCCACCCCCCAGGTTCCTCCCACCCTGCCGAGGTCTCAGGCAGCCGTGGCTGCAGGTATGCTGGTTCGCTTCACCCTCCTCTAAAGTTAAACACTAGAAACAGCTCTGGCATTGCATCATGAGCACATTAGTGGGAGAGAGTTATAGGATCACTCTCTGCCCTGTGCCTTCTGCCGCCTCCATTCCCTCCTGTGCCAAGCCTACTTCTCTGGTGACTCCTCACTCCACTGTTAGGAATTAAAGGGAGGTAGAAGCAGTAGATTTATTTCACCATATAAAGCAGTGGCTAAAAACATACACTTTGGTGTCAAATCACTTGAATTTGGGCTTCCCTTATAGCTAGGTCGGTAAAGAATACCTATGGCTGATTCATGTTGAGGTTTGACAGAAAACAAAATTCTGTAAAGCAATTATCCTTAAATTAAAAAATAATTTTTTTTTTTTAAAGAAGGAAAGAGTCTGTCTGCAATGCAGGAGACCCGGGTTCAATCTCTGGGTCTGGAAGATCCCCTGGAGAAGAAAATGGCAACCCACTCCAGTATTCTGGCCTGGAGAATCTCATGGACAGAGGAGCCTGCAGGCTACAGTCCACAGGGTCGTAAGAGTCAGACACGAGTTAGCAACTAAACCACCACCACTTGAATTTAAAACCTGAGCACACAGCTTTTCCACAGTAAAAACTGAAGCATAGCATTTCAATCTCTAAGCCTTGACTTCCCCAGGTGCAAACACACATGAGAATAGCTACTTCCTAGGGTTAAACGGACACACCCAGCCAGCACACAGTAAGCAGGGAGCTCTCAAAATATGTTGAGGCCTTGGGCTGGGCCTTCCCCAGACGGCCTCTCCATGACCCCAAGATTTCTGGTCTCTCTGGAGCATCCAAGAGGATGTAAACAGTGGGAAAAGAAGGGGCAGAGAAGATGTCCAGCAAGTTACAGAAGCTCAGGTTCTGTCTCTACCTACTAAACCCTTTGATTCTCTTTACTTCTCGGGGTGGGGGATATGGATGAAGCTTGATTTATACAATAAAAAGTCAATTTAAGCCCAGATTGTTAAAATGGTTTATTTTTATGGACACAATCTCATGCATGTGGAAGGAGTCTTCAGCATTGGTCCAGCGCTCTGGCGGATCTGCAAAATCCACCCTCGAGGCTGAAGGTCAAGACAGCCAGGAGTGGGCCTTATTTATAACAGTCCAACAGTTTCCAGGGCAGTGAAACCACAACAAGACTTGGTATAGGATGACTCACAGGGACTCACAGGATCAGAGAAGTCACAGAGGATCAAAGAATGGATGAGCCTTCCAGCTCACTGCCCCTCTGAAACCAAATGGTGCATTTTGCAAGGCTCACTATAATCTGTTCCAACTAATTTTCAGGGATTGAGTCTAGAGGAAGAGTTTGCAGGAGATTTTGTTGCTATAGCCACTTGGATCTCTGACAAAGTGGACTTCAGTGCAACAATAAAGAACCGATTTCTCACAATACCCACCCCCAAACAAAATGAATGGAAATTGAAACTGTATTGATGCGGAAGGGATTAAAGACATAACTGAACAACTTGCAAAGTGATCAAAAATAAATATGGACATAACTGAGCAACTTGCAATGCACTGCAAATAAATATTACTAATTTATTCAAGGGCACTTAGGTAATTATTTTGTAAAGAACACATCTATTTTGCTTTTCTGGTTGAATTCTTTGTCCCATGATGATGTCTGCCCACCAGCCACAGGTGAGGTGTCACAGTAACGTCACACTTCTAGATGTAGATGAAGTGGGCAACATTCAAGATGAGGCCCACTTTGCAAAACAACATAGATGAGTACCGTACCGTCATCTTGGCCTCATGACACGACATGACATGACAAAATTAAAGGAAATTTTGGCTGGAGAGTTGGGGAACTGGGGGAACTCTCCAAATCTCCTGTGGGAATCCTGGTGCCAACCATACTACTCTATTGGTTCCTGCCTCAGTTTCTTGTAAACAAAGACAGCTGGCAAAGCTGTACACACACACCTGATCTGACAGAGCAGAGTTCACTGGGGAGGTGGGAACCGTCTCCCCATGACCCATCCTAGAGCCACACATGGAGAGTCAAACAGAGTTAGACTTTGGACCCCATGATTAGGAGGCCCCAGCTCTTTACCTGATGTAATCAGAGACTTGATGCAAGAGTGACATGGCATGTCAATACCTTAGCTCTGTCCCACCAGCTGGGCATTCACACTGGGGGAGAGGCCGGTCTTTTCTGGCATGATGGGGGCTTTGGGCTTTGAAATACCACAAGCTAGCTGCAGAACTCCCCTCCCAGCATTCATGATTGAGGAAGAACTAGACCATCTCCTAGCACAATTAGCGGCTGACTGGGGCTGATTGACATAAGCACTGGGGCACCAGGTTTCCATGGAGAGAGGCCACCTCCTAGGGAGGCCAGGCTGCTCACCTCTAACAAATGATCTCTTACCTCTAGCAGGTATACGCTACTTTATTCAGCACATGCCTACTATACATGCTGCCCACCTGGGCCCTGTCTGTGGCCAAAGAAAGAATTCGGGGTTTCCTATAAGAGCTCAAAGGACTATGTGGCTTTTTCTTCCAAGGAGCAAGCGTCTTTTAATTTCATGGCTGCAGTCACCATCTGCAGTCATTTTGGAGCCCCACAAAACAAAGTCTCTTACTCTTCCCATTGTTTCCCCATCTATTTCCCATGAAGTGATGGGACCAGATGCCATGATCTTAGTTTTTTGAATGTTGAGTTTTAAGCCAGCTTTGTCACTCTCCTCTTTCACTTTCATCAAGAGTCTCTTTAGTTCCTCTTTGCTTTCTGCCATAAGGGTGGTGTCATCTACATATCTGAGGTTATTGATATTTCTCCAGGCAATCTTGATTTCAGCTTGTACTTCATCCAGCCCAGCATTTCGCATGATGTACTCTGCATAGAAGTTAAATAAGCAGGGTGACAATATACAGCCTTGAGGCACTTCTTTCCCAATTTGGAAATAGTCTGTTGTTCCATGTCTAGTTCAAACTGTTGCTTCTTGACCTGCATCCGGGAGGTTCTCGGGAGGCAGGTAAGGTGGTCTGGTATTCCCATCTGTTTAAGAATTTTCCGCAGTTTGTTGTGGTCCACACAGTCAAAGGCTTTAGCATAGTCAATGAAGCCGAAGTAGATGTTTTTCTGCTTAATGAAATTAAAAGATGCTTGCTCCTTGGAAGAAAAGCTATGACAAATCTAGACAGCCTATTAAGAAGCAGAGACATTACTTTGCTGACAAAGGTCCATCTAGTCAAAGCTATGGTTTTTCCAGCAGTCATGCATGGATATGAGAGTTGACCGGTGAAGAAAGCTGAGTGCCGAAGAATTGATGCGTTTGAACTGTGGTGTTGGAGAAGACTCTTGAGAGTCCCTTGGACTGCGAGGAGATCAAACCAGTCCATCCTAAAGGAAATCAGTCTTGAATATTTGTTGGAAAGACTGATGCTGAAGCTGAAGCTCCAATTCTTTGGCCACCTGATACAAAAAGCTGACTCATTGGAAAAGACCCTGATGTTGGGAAAGATTGAAGGCAGGAGGAGAAAGGGATGACAGAGGATGAGATGGTTGGATGGCATCACCAACTCAATGGATATGAATTTGAGCAAGCTCTGGGAGTTGGTGATGGACAGAGAAGCCTGCTGTGCTGCAGTCCATGGGGTCATAAAGAGTCAGACACAACCGAGTGACTGAACTGAACTGCTGTGGTTTTTTTGGGCATTCCAAGTGGTGCTAGTGGTAAAGAACCTGCCTGCCATTGCAGGAGATGTAAGAACTGTGGGTTCAATCCCTGGGTTGGGAAGATGCCCTGGAGGAGGGCATGGCAACCCAGTCCAGTATTCTTGCCTGGAAAATCCCATAGACAGAGGAGCCTGGCGGGCTACAGTCCATAGGATTGCACAGAATCAGACACAACTGAAGTGACTTAGCATGCACGCCTGTGGTTTATTGCCACTTATCCCACCCACGCCAGATTCAATCTCTGCCTTTTTCCTGCCCTTTCCATCACCCAGGCTCCCTTGCCCTTTGACTTCTGGTTGGGTTTGGCCTCCGGGAGACACCTACAGAGGATCACAGCAGGAGAAAGAGGCCATGGCATTTCCTCCCTCTTCCTTTCCCACTCTGGCCTGCATCTGTGGTGGGGGCGTGATGCATCCCGCCCGCAACTGCCTGCATCCCGCCCGCACCCGCCCGCACCCGCCCCCGCATCCACGCCCGCAGTTCCTGTTAGGCTCCCCCTCCAGAGCTCAGCTCTTGTTGGGCTCTTAGGAGCAGCAGCAGCAGCCTGCATGTCCCTGGGGGCCACCAGTCCCTTGACCCTGCCCTGTGAGTCATCCTTTCACTGAAGTCTCTTCATTCAAATCACCTATGACAGTGTCAATAGTTCAGTCCTGTCTGGCACTTTGTGACCCCAAGGACTGTAGCCTGCAAGGCTCCTCTGTCCCTGGAATTGTCCAGGCAAGAATACTGGAGTAGGTAGCCATTCCCTTCTCCAGGGGATCTTCCCCACCCAGGGATCAAACCCGGGTCTCCTGCACTGCAGCAGATTCCGAGCCACCAGGGAAGACCCATTGAATCACCTGAGTCAGATTCTGTTTCCTGACAGGATGTGATTGAAACCGATATCTTTCAGCAATAACATCCTGTGATTCTAACACTTGTAGCCCAAGAACACACTTTGATGAAACGACATTCTGAAAGGAGTATATTATGGTACCAGAATTATGGCTTCTAACTCAGGTGGGTTTTCTTCTGCCCTGTGAGTAAGTAACCCTGCCTGGCTATCTCTTTACCTCAAGACTTTATAAAAGGATCTGTCTAATTATATCAAGTTTACTAAGCAGTTACCTTTAAACACACACACATATATGCTATGCTATGCTACGCTAAGTCACTTCAGTCGTGTCTGACTCTGTGCGACTCCATAGACGGCAGCCCACCAGGCTCCCCCGTCCCTGGGATTCTCCAGGCAAGAACACTGGAGTGGGCTGCCATTTCCTTCTCCAATGCATGAAGGTGAAAAGTGAAAGTGAAGTCGCTCAGTCGTGTCCGACTCTTACCGACCCCATGGACTGCAGCCTAACAGGCTCCTCCGTCCATGGGATTTTCCAAGCAAGAGTACTGGAGTGGGGTGCCATTGACTTCTCCAACACACATATATAAACATATATAAATACTGAAGTACTATTCCTGGTGACAGTTCAGGTAAAAACTTTGTATTCACTAATGAACTGGATAAAACAGAAAGTTCCCATAGTAGACGTGCCGGAATTGTCCCTTGCCTCTTACATGCATTGTCCACATGCTGATGACCCTTCTGTGTACATTCTGTGTTGATCTTGTTTTGTGTCCAGGACTTGATTCATGGTCTATAAAGTGGATTTCAGCAGGGACTAATCCTTCATTGCTAAATTGCTGTGGAGTCTTGGCTTTGCTCTGACACACTTGGCAAAATACAGGCTGCCTACTTCTCTTATTCCTTGTTTTCCCATTGGAAGAGTAACCTTTATTTAATAAGTTTAAAATATAGTTCAAGATGCCAACTGTTGCCAATGGTTATTATTACGACTTTAAAACTTGAGAATGAAGAGATTTTCCCCCAGAAAATTCTTTTTAAATAAAATACAGGTTTCCCATATGTTGGTTTTTGACCCAGAGATTTTGCATCAATTTTCCTAACCCTTTCCCTCAAGAGGTTTGGCCATTTGGATGCACACAACCTTTCTCATCGCTAGTCTCTTTTCTCTCTGAATCTCTTCTGATGCTTTCACAAAATAACATTGCAAGAAAAAAACCTGAAGAATGAACAGTGAGGAGTGTTCTTGACGTCTGGAAGGGAAAACTGACAAGTTCACCAGGAAGGTTTTCCTTCTTCCCTGAATTATAAATTATTGAGAGCTTTTCAGTTGGCACTAGAGGTAAAGAATCCGCCCACGTGCCCATGCAGAAGATATAAGAGACACCGGTTCAATCCCTGGGTGGGGAAGATCCCCTGGAGAAAGGAATGGCAACCCACTCCAGTTATTCTTGTCTGGAGGACCCCATGGTCAGAGGAGCCTGGCGGGCTACAGTCCATGGGGTGGCAAAGAGTCAGACACGACTGAAGCAACTTAGCATGTATCATCTGGAACACCTTGCCCTTTGATTTAGATCCCACAACAAGCAGCCTTGGCTTTGATTTGAGTCCGTCTCCTTGCATGCAGTCAGCTGGGGCTGCAACTTGCTGGGTTGGATCCTGTCACATTTTTGAGACTTCTAATACCATGAGACTTTATTCCTACAGCAGTTAATAACACAAGGAAAGCATCACTCAGAGAAGGACCTTCTTCCGTAATAGCAGGCTACCCCACTGCCCAGCTTCCTACACCCTTAGTCCACAGTACCTGGAAATGGCTTCTGTGTGTGTCTGTGTCTGTATCTGTGTGTGTGTTGCTGCAATTGTAAACCGGAAGTCCACACTGCTCCTGCAGTCCTTGCCCTTTTTGTGTTCTTTGCTCCTTCATAGGGGTATTTAAGCGAGTAAATCACTCTCTGATTAAAGTCCAAAGTTTAAAATATTTTTCTGTCCACCTCCCACACATCCTAATTAAACACACTAGGCAGAAACGCATATGCCCTGGCACTTGTCGTGTGACAGTTTTAAACATCCCCCTGGCAGCAGCAGTTCAGGAATGCCCAGCTTCTCAATTACCCAACAATATGCAAAACACAGCAACAAAAAAGTCATTCCTAGAGTAGGCAATGCCTATGTGATGTGACAAGGAATATTCTCTACCACCCCTGATAGCTCATCATTAGAGATGCCTCCTCTGAATATTTAGAGACTTTTTTTTAAAAAAATTTAAGAAACATTAAAGAAAATGAGAACATACTATAAAGTAGCAACATCTTAAAATATTCTTGAGCTATCAGGTATTTGTGGGTATTTGCTGACAATAAATCCTTGCAGATAAAGACTGTTAAGAGAAGTAGGAATTCTGAGAGTGGAAATGAAAGGCTCCCTGTGGTCAATTTTACCTGCTTCAGAATGTGATCTTGGCCAGTTTGGATAATTCTGGGTTTTGTCAAATTTTATAAAGCATAAACAGAACTAAAAAGACATAGTTTCAAACTTCATTTTGTTTATTAAGGGAGAAATGGGCAGAAGAGAACTTTGAAACATGTTCTTTCCTGTTGACACATGTTCAAAGAATGTCTGGAGGAAATACTAAATTAAAAGACAGACTGATTCAACTATTGGCATCAAATCACTTACAATGAAATATGGTTGCTATCTTGAATATAAGAGAAAAGAAAAAGAAGCTTCCCAATGTTATAATTTTGTTGATGAAGACAATGAGCCACTGAACAGCAACAAAACAATGAAAATCTTAATTTAGACTCCATTTTATGTAATTTTTATTTTATCATTGTGAGTCCCTTGGACTGCAAGGAAAATCAAACCAGTAAATGCAAAGAGCTGACTCACTGGAAAAGACCCTGATGCTGGGAAAGATTGAAGACAAAAGAAGAAGGGGGTGGGAGAGGATGAGAAGGGTAATACCATCACCACCTCAGTGGACATGTGTTTGAGCAAACTCCAAGAGATAGTGGAGGACAGAGGAGCCAGGTGTGCTACAATCCATGGGATTGCAAAGAGTCGGACAAGACTTAGCAACTGAACAATAGCAACCAGTGTTTAGGACTCCATGCTTCTTCTGCATGGGGTCATGGGTTCAATCCCTGGTCCAGGAACTAAAATCCCACACGCTATGGGGTGCAACCAAAAACAAACAAAACACAGTTCATCTATCAACTGCAGGTGTCATACCTCCTTAACCTTCTACTGTGGAACTACCCAACCATACATCTAACTTCCTGTTTGCTTGCTCAGAGTCTACTTAAAGAGTTCTGCTGCACAAAATCACAGGACCCTAGTGGGCTAGCCCACCAGCTCCAAGGGTGGAGGAGCCTGGAGGGCAACAGTCAATGGGGCCTCAAAGGCCTCTGAGGCAACTGAGCAACTGAAGACAATGACTATAAAGACCTTTCACAGCAAAGTGATGTCTCTGTTTTTAAAACACTGTCTAGGTTTGTCAAAGCTTTTTTTTTTTTTTTTTTAAGAGCAAGTGTCTTTTAATTTCACAGCTGCAGTCACCGTGCACAGTGATTTTGAAGCCCAAGAAAATAAAATCTGTCACTTTTTCCACTTTTCCCCCTTCTATTTGCCATGAAGTGATAAGAACTAATGCCATGATCTCAGTTTTTTGAATGTTGGGTTTTAAGCCAGCCTTTCTACTCTCTTTCACCTTCAACGAAAGGCTCCTTAGTTCTTCACTTTCTGTCCTTAGAGTGGTATCATCTGCATATCTGAGGTTGTTGATATTTCTCCTGGCAATCTTGACTCTAGCTTATGATTCATCCAGCCTGGTATTTCACATGTTAAATAAGCAGAGTGACAGTACACAGCCTTGATGTAATCTTTTCACAAATTTGAACCAGTCTGTTGCTCCATGTCCAGTTCTAACTGTTGCTTCTTGACCTGCATATAGGTTTCTCAGGTAAGGTGGTCTGGTATTCCCATCTCTTGGAGAATTTTCCACAGTTTGTTGTGATCCACACAGTCAAAGGCTTTAGTGTAGTCAATGAAGTAGAAGCAGATATTTTTCTGGAACTCCCTTGCTTTCTCTATGATCCCACAAATGTTGGCAATTTGGTCTCTCGTTCCTGTGCTTTTCTAAACCCAGCTTGTAGATCTGGAAGTTCTCAGTTCACATACTGCTGAATCCTTAAAGCTTAAAGGATTTTGAACATAACCTTACTAGCATGTAAAATGAGCACAATTGTATGAAAACCCCTTTGCCATGACAAGGCTGTGATCCGTGAAAGGCCCTAACCACTGGACTGCCAGGGAATACACAATAGGTGGGCCTTGTTAAATGACTATCTTATTCAGACTGGAAAGAGATCAGACATGTCCAAAAGAAAGCTAGTAGATGTGGCTAAATTGCAAGGGCAGTGATTAGAAATTCCGATGAGAATAGGAAGCATGTGTTTTGGACTTTAGAGAAAAGGAGAGGTAAACAAAGGAAGTTGTTCATTCGAAGGAAAAAGGATTGACAAAGTTCAAGATTAAAAGAAATGGCACAGTCACTACATTGTTGTTAAAACCCATCCACTGACTTGTCAGCCAACAATGAGGATTTAATTTTAGTAGAGTATGCTTTTGCTGATTTATATCTTCTCAGCTTCATGGTCTTTTTATCAGTACTAGCTATAGTTTTGCCATTAGTACATCAAACTTATTGACTTGCAAAAACATGAAATGTGCTTTATTTTTATTCTGTAATCACCAAGATTTTTTTAAATATTATTTATATGCTAGGTTGTTAGTGAGGAAATGTAACTAAAGCATTATTTTGTTTATACTTATACTGATTTATCCATCATCAAGTTCATTCATTATTACTCTTATCTTCTTTGATAGATCTGTAAGAGCTCTTCATATAGTAAAGATATCATCTTTTGGGGAAATGTTTTGTCATATGCCTTTGGATATTGCCTGTGGTGGTTTTTGCTTTACCAAAGTATTTTACAGACTCTAATGTATTGGTGATTTATTTTATGCTTTCCTCTCTCAAGTCTTATTTTTAACTTATCATTTCACTTAATGCTCATAATAATTTCATTTTTTTCATAGAAAAATCTCTGATTCACCTGGAATTTATTTGTGATAAAGAATAGGATCGGTATTTAAGTGTCAGTGGTTGTGGGGCAGGAGGGATGTGCTAGAGTGTGTGTGTGTGTGTGTTGTTTGGTTAATCATTCATCTTCGGAAAAAGTATTTTTAACACACAACTGTGTGAGTTTCTACTTGAATTCATTGTCAGTGAAAAATTAAGGAATATGGAATCAGTTGATTTATTGAGTTTCAGCTTGGCCACGGCATTTATTGTATTAATGAATGAATCCCTTGTTAATGAATCTGATCATCTCCACTAAAATACTTACTATTTTACTTGCTTTGACTTTAGTTTATGATTTGTTTAAATAACTGAATTGTTTTCAATATGATAAGAGTACTCATTTTAACAGATCTGTTTCTATTATAAAAATATGAGATGTTCACATCTCATATCACAGCATCTGAGATGTTCAAATATAAATGGAAGTGTTTCATTGTAAGGCTTCCTTTCCTCCACTGACTGCTTCCTTCTTTCCTCTACAATAGTCGTTTATTTCCTCCCTTTCCCTTCCTGCTTTCACATTTCTTCTGGTCTCTGTCATCGAGTTCTTTTCCTGACATCTTTATTTGACTACGTATCGACCCATTTTCTCCCTAAAGCTTCACCAGGGTCATCCAAGCCCTCCATTCCTTTGTTCAAGACCAGTGTTCCTACAGGTCTGTTGCTGGAAGAGAGATCAGGGCTGCAAACCTTTCTTTGGCAGTCCTCCCTGTTGAAAACTTTCACATGTGAAAATCTTTTAGGACAAACTTTGCAGACAGTGTGAGTGATCTGCCTCAGGTCCAGTGACATCACAGGATTTTCAACTCAGTGAAAATGAGCATCAAACGCCATCCTGAAGAAGAAAAGGAAAAGAAGAGGTATCACAAAAGGACAGCTTAAGGCCTGGAGAAAAGATTGAGATAAGGACAGTGTCTGACCAGGCAGTCAGCTCCAGGTGCACTGGGAAATCCCCATTTGCCAAATTCTCAAGTTGTTTTCATGTGGTTATTCCTTATGCCAAGATCCTGTATTCACCCACTGTACTTCCTATCCACTGCCGTTATTTCAGGGTTGATTTGGAGAAGAGTAAATGAGAAAGAAGTTAAAGGACCATTATGTTCCTTAACTCAATGGTGACTAGGAAACATATTTAACAAAGGAAGATAATTAGTATGTGACATGTTCTGACTAAAGATTAAGGTGGAGAAATATAATACAAATTTACTTCTAGCCTACTTTCATCACCACCATCATTCCACCAAGGGGAGAGAATAGAGCAGTTCTCTAAAGTATTTCAAATGAAGTAGCTTAGGAAAAAGGGCTCCATACGCTCCAACCCAGCTTACCCAGTTTCTCTGCATTGAGATTAAGACCACGGCTCCAGGTCTGAATCAAGGGATACTTTGTTGTCTTTTGCAATTACTCTCAAGTTCATCCATTTTAAAGAATCTCATGGGAGGAACAGCTGTAATCTGAAGTAGGATTTATCTTCTTGGGACCTTCAGATATAATGTCATCATACAGCACCCCAAGAGCCCTCCCTACTGCAATTTTCAAAACTGCCATAGTTTCATCATAATTGTTAGCAGATGCATTTATCAGACTAGCTAAATCATTACTGGACAGAAACCAAGGCCTAGGGGTGATGGTCATAAAGGAAGGACCCAGAAGAATTCTGCCAAATCGTGATCTTGAATGCCTGGGGCAGGGGAAAATTGGATAGCCATGGGAGTCTTGGAAGCCTTGGTGTTGGAAAACTTTTTGAAGGAGGCCAAAAGGGAAGAGATGGGGAGAGCTTGGAAGAGACTTGCTTTGCAGTTGTGTCTACAGAACAGTATTCAAACTACCCAGGGGGAAGACCAGGTGTGTTTTGGAATTTTGTTTGATGATTTATTTGGTTTTCATTTCAATTCATTGTGGACTGTACAATAGAAATATGTAGAAAAATTAAAAATTTAAAAGGCATATAAAATGCATGCCCTAGTTTATGATTAGATTGGACAGATATTATATTGCATTTCATGAAATAAAATAAATTAGTATAGTCATGATAAACTTCTAAACTCTGACTCTCAACTTCTGCCTTCTTCTTGCCTGGGATGGATACTAAACAGGTCATAGACCAGCACAGGTCTGAGGGCCATGCTTTGAGTGACAAAACTTTAGAGGGAGTGGCTAATGAAGTGATAAAAGCCCACTGTGGAGAACCACATGTGGCCTTTGGAGTCTCTAGACAGCTGTTCTATATGAGTCTCTCAAAACATAGAAGGGTCAAGAGAGAAGAGGGATGGAGGAAAACAAAAACCCCAAGCTCAAAATCAGCATCCCCAAAAGCAGCTAATAAGGACAGCTGAACACAACACAGCGAGGAAGCTCAAGGCCGCCGACCCGTGAGCGAGTCCAGCACAAAGCACTGCCTCGCACTTGCTCAGCCCAGCACAGCTGCTGCAAAATCCATCCAAAGCAAACACTGCTCTCCCCATAGCAGACTCAACAGAACAAAAACCAACACCCAGAAATAAATTAGATCTCAGAGCTCATCATGTCACACAGCCCACTGTTCTCAAATCCAAGATCCTGAATGGTATAATAAATGATCCCACTGACCCACACATCGGTCTAAAGCCCAAACCAAGTAACTCTTGACTATAAACTGACATGATTCACAGAATTTTCCTGGTCAGCTACAAGAGTTATGAGACTGTCCTCCCAATTAAATTACACCTCACCATGTCTAATTGCAGTGTATACAGCTAAATCCTTTTTTCCCTTTGCACAGCCAGCTTGCCTCTTAGAGCATCTAAGCCACAGAACTTCTCAAAGCCCGGCAGGCATGTGGTCAGGTTGAAAGCCACATGCAGCCGGGAGCCAGCACCTAAGGGTTTAAGAACAAATTCTGCCACCTGCTAGCTCGGTACTTTCCATCAAGTCTTTATCAACAAAGCAAGACTAATATCCGTGACTTCCCTGGGAACTGAGTTGAAAATGCCTACCTGCCGGGGTCCAGCCCCGGCTGATCCAGGGTATTAGAAGGAGAGACGGCATAGGGACCTATTTATTTAAATATTTATCAAAGATAGAAAGAGTAATAGGATGAGGATAGCTCAGTGAGGAAATTCAGTGGAGAAAAGAGGCTGAGTAGCTTGGTTTACGTGGGAAACCAATAAAACTTCAAGACAAGAAGTTTGCACCACTTACGTATGCCGCAGGCGTCCTTCCGTTCTCCCGAAGGAGAGGAGACACTGAGGCCTCCCCGGTCGGATCTTAGAAGCCCAGGCATAATTAGTAAGCATGGTGGGTTCCACGCTCCAGATGGAGACTCAGCCAGAGTGAGAGAGAGAGCGACACGGGGAGACCAAGTTTCAGTGAACAAGGCCCGCACTTTATTTTCCAAAGTAGTTTTTATACCTTAAGTTATGCATAGAGGATAATGGGGGCAGGGGTAGAGTAAGCCAGGCTTTCTTCCTGCAAACTTATCATATGCAAAAGTTTAGGTGATTTGCATCATCTTCTGGCCCAGAGGCCTGTTAACATTTTAAGACCCTTTCTTCAGAAAACTTATTTTTCTCTAAAGATGATTAGGCAGGCGCCACCCTCCAAAAGCATTAAAGTTGCATTCCTATAGGGCAAAGGTGTGGTGGGCTACAACAAAAAAAGAATTAACTCAAGGGTCCAAGGTTACAAACATTCAAGCTACTACTTACATTTCTATACACCCATTATATCAATCAATACACTGCCAAGGACACAGTAGGTAAGGGGTATGGAGACTTAGCAGCAAACATTGGCCCAACAAGTGAAAAACCCTTCACCAATACAATTTCTAATCAATCTTTTAACTGCTCAAAGGACTCTGTATTTAGACAGTTTAGAACATCTCATGCCTCTCACAGTTGGGAGGCTCTGAGCAATCACATGTGGCCGGAAAAACCTAATCAGGCAGGCTAGAGGATTTCCAAAGGAGTTTGTAGGTTGAAACACTGTCACACCCAGGAATTATTAACTGGAGCTGTAAGCTAACTCTTTTTTCAGAGAGAGGTAGTGGGGGACAGCCCACCATAAAGTCAGAGGTGTAGGTGAAAGCACAAAGCAGAAAGTAGGCAGACTCTGGTTTTGGGGGTAGATGCTCGAGAATTTCCAGGGGGACTCCTGAGGCTCGATCCCGCCTTTGCGTATGCCGAGCCTCCTTCCTCATGACCTTTGCCATGGGCGGAGTTCCTCACGCTGGCTCCCGGCAGTGATAGAATTCTAGGTGAGCTATTCCAGATCCTGAAAGACGATGCTGTGGAAAGTGCTGCACTCAATATGCAATATGCACTCAATATGCAATATGCCGGCTCCCGGCACCTACCAATTTGTAAAAACGTATGTGATGCTAGTTCTTGCTACACAGAAATAAGCAGCTGAGAGATGTTTTTAACCATGCCCCGCTCCACCAGAAATGAAGGAATAAAGTTTTGCCTTTTGCACAGTTCATTTCTTCCTCATAGTTAAATCACTTCCACGTGTCACATGATCTTGCTTAAGTTCCCAACATCATCGTGATAGAGTTGAGGAGCTGGCATCATCACGTCCACTCCACAGCTTGCAAAAGTGGCAAAAAAAATGAGGGCTCCATCGAGGCACATCAACAGTGACAAAGATGACTTGAAAAGTAACAGGAACTTACGGCTATTTCCTTTATTAAGCTTGTGGCTTTTCTTAATCTGGCTTCTGCTTTTCTCACCAGGTCTATGAGACAGGAAGTCACCACTCTGCATTGGGTTTGTTCATTCTTCTTATTTACTATGCAGGAGAGCTTTACTGTTGCTGCATCCTGATAAGGTACAAACAGGATATTTCTCATATTTTGTGCTCTGGTGGTATATTTATTAACATACAACTTATTTTAGATCAGGCAATTGATTTGACCCAGCGTGTATGCTGTGTAACTTTAGGCAAATTACTTAACCTCTCTGAGTCAATTTCTATAACTAACACAGATATGGACCTGCCTTCCACACAGACATAAGACATGAAAACATATAAATGATCATGTAAAGAGAATTTTAGGAATATTTAAGACATTTGTTAAATTTGATGGAAAATATGCAAGCATAATAATTATTAGTATTATTCCTACTGTCTTGCTAGAAAACAATTCAGTAGGAGTCTTTTGCAATCTGAAAAGAATAATAGCTCTGGATTTCAATTTATTTTTGTAAAAAAATAAAAGGATGCAAATATTTCAGAAGAAAGAAAATAAGATCTGTTAATTAAAGGTTAATTTTGGTCAGTGTTTTTACAACGTGCTTGGGATCTTGTGCGGTGCCTGATTGGTCTGTCTCTATTCATTTAATAACATCTGCCCTAGTGATCAGCACCCAGCATAGACAGAATCTCACAGAAGCTTAAGGCTAATATCTTTTGTAGTAAAGGAGAAAGTATTATAGAAAGGCTGGCAATGCATTTCATCTGTGCCTGGGGAGAGTGACAAAGTGCAGTCCTTGATTTTGAAAAGATATTATTATTAAGACCCTGGATAAACACATGGTCATTTTCAATTAAAAATGAGTAAAATAGAGACTCAGAATTTAAAAATATGTTGCCAATGTTCCCCTTTAATAACATTATGAAATCTCCCAAAAATGTAACTAAAATTTAACCAAATTTGGTCACATTTAGAGAAAATGGCATGTCTAGGAATAAGCTTGCTACAAAACATATGGGTTTCTCTGGATGATATTCAGGCTTTAGCTAAGACTTATTGTAAGGCAACCATGATCTGTGCAAGGTTCCATGTCTATGTAATAAATCTATGTCCAAATGAAAAATAGAAACTAAATATGATAGGCACCATTTTCTGCCAGGAAAAATAGTAAGTATTACTTTAGAGCAATGAACATCTTTGAATTCTGTCTGCAACTACATTGAGTTCTTATGGTTTGGATAATTTTTATTCTCTCAACATTTATAACATGAGTACTTATACAGATACTGAAAATGGTTAACTCTGGAAATGAGTTCTTTATGGCACACATACCTTGTTTCAAAAAGTCCTAAAAGCACAATTCTGAAACTCCCCAAACTACATACCTTTAATCTTAGGTGTGAAAAACTTTTCACCACCAAAACGCTTGTGGTGAGAAGGCTAAATTTGCAAAACCAAAACTCAACCTTCAGACTCTTCTTCCTTTGCCAATACAGTCAGACTATTTCATCTGGGCTTCTTAAATCTAAGCTACTAACATGACTAAGTTTTCTTCTTTTTTTCTATGTTTCCTACTAGCCGGGACTTACATGACTCCAGAGTGTAAGTATCTCCTATACCTACCACCTGTCAGCATTCAATGAGTTTCTAGTGATTGTGTTATCACATTATAAATGAAAATAATGTTTATATCCATGTAGATCCCAATAAACTATAATGTAGCACGCAATTGTTCATCAGTAAAATCATAATCACTATTAGGTGACTGAAGATTTTTTTTTTAATCTTAGAAAATGACATAATGACTATCAAAAGAATTAACAGAAATAATCCACTTAGATCTCTTCCATTAACTCTTGGTTTTCTTTGGCAGGTTTCAACATGGAGATTATTGGAGGGAGAGAAGTGTCCCCTCACTCCAGGCCGTTTATGGCGTCCATGCAGTATGGCGGCGACCACATCTGCGGGGGAGTGCTGATCCATCCTCAGTGGGTGCTCACAGCAGCCCACTGCCACTTGCGGTGAGTATTACTCGCTCTGTGTTCCCTCAAGTTGCCTAAAGAAGAAGCTGGCCTCTCCCGGGAGAAAATTCGATCTACCCTTGTGCGTGCTAAGTCACTTCAGTCGCGTCTAGCTCTTTGTGATCCCATGGACTGCAGCCCGCCAGGCTTCTCTGACCATGGGATTCTCCAGGCAAGAATACCGGAGTGGGTTGGCATTTCCTCCTCCAGGGGATCTTCCTGAACCAGGGATCAAACCTGCACCTCTTACGTCTCCTGCATTGGCAGGAGGGTTCTTTACCACTAGCACCACCTCGATTTACCCTTAGCTTCTGTGATAACTGACCAATTGGTGGAGCCGATTTTACCGTCTCACACATCCTTGATTCTGCCCGAAGTTCTACCTTTCTGGGAGATCTAGACAACCTAATAGACAAATTCAAATCCTTCATGTAATGCCAAGGAACACAGCAACAGTTATAACTGAAGCAGCAATGTTCCTGACCTTGTTAGGGGAAATCAGACATCCTGACTTTGCACCCTATTTTAAAAATGGGTTATAATAACGGTAGTACATAACTGCTTCATGGGGTTTTGAGGATTAAATATTATCTATTTAAATATTTTAAATACTTAACAGATAAGTTACAATAGATTGGCTTTGCTTATAGACTTTTAGACCCTTACCTTAACTCTCCTGCTCAATGCCTACCCCAGAGGCCTGAGTTCACAGTTTAGGAATCACAGCTATAAGGGGCAACAATTTCCCTGCTGCTGCTAAGTCACTTCAGTCGTGTCCGACTCTGTGCGACCCCAGAGATGGCAGCCCACCAGGCTCCCCCGTCCCTGGGATTCTCCAGGCAAGAACACTGGAGTGGGTTGCCATTTCCTTCTCCACTGCATGAAAGTGAAAAGTGAAAGCAAAGTCGCTCAGTCATGTCCAACTCTCAGCGACCCCATGGACTGCAGCCTACCAGGCTCCTCCGTCCATGGGATTTTCCAGGCAAGAGTACTGGAGTGGGGTGCCATTGCCTTCTCCTTAGGTGAAAAAAAAGAAAAAGTCTAGATGATTTATACAGAAAAAGAGGAGATGAGTACTTTTCTGGGATACCTAAAATGAAAGTATTTGTAGAGACAGACTATAAGCTCTCACTCTAGGATTCTCTTGCTGTCGTTCGGTAGCTAAGTCGTGTCCCACTCTTTGCAACCCCATGGAATGCAGCACGCCAGGCTTCTCTGTGCCTCAGAGTTTGCTCAAATTCATATCCATTGAGTCAGTGATGCTGTCTAATCATCACATCCTCCGCTGCCCCTTTCTCCTCTTGCCTTCAAACTTCCCCAGCATCAGGGTCTTTCCAATGAGTCAGGTCTTCGCATCAGGTGGCCAAAGTACTGGGAGCTTCAGCTTCAGCGTCCGTCCCTCCAATGAATATTCAGGGTTCATTTCCTGTAGAATTGACTGGTTTGATCTCCTTACAGTCCAAGGGACTGTCCAGAGTCTTCTTACTTCAGCTAAAAATATCCAAAACCCTTCTTGGGATGCTGCAAACATCACCAAAGGAAAAGCAATAGAAAACTACTTTGGTGTTTGTTGTTTTATTTGCTTGTTTTGGTTTGGGGGAGTTGTTTTTTATTTGTATGTTTCTTCTTTATCTTTCTTGCCTGAATAAGCTAAAAAGCAAGAAAAGATAAGCCTTCCCCTTTCCTTACAAACATGACGGCACTACACTTAAGAACCTCTTAGCCATAAGCATTTACTCTCTAGGCATCAGTTATATACCTAAATGAAACAACGGAATTGACCTTGCTTTCATATACTGGGGATTTTGTTTGGTGGCCCCCATTTTAATGAGACTATTTGAAGACAAACAAGAAATTTTGAAGCCTGAAAACTGTATGAACCTCTGTTTTATTTCTAAATAGCAAGCCACTAATTTCTGACTTAACATGGCTACTTCATTTAAGCGGGGTTCTCGCTGTCACAGAAATAACACCTGTGTCCACATCACTCTGTCCTTCCTAGGGCATTTGTCCCCTGGGTACCAGTTAGGCAAAGGGTGACCATCGATAAATGTTCATTCAATTTCAAATACGCACACTTCAGATATGCTTGTGGTTACACATTCAAATGAATTATACCCTCCCAGACATGGAGCTTGATTTATTATAAATGCTGAACAAATGCTGGATAGAAAAAAGGGAAATAAATTGGAGAAGAAGGGTTTTTTGTTTTTTGCTAAGCTCTAAAAGCACATTATGTGACATCCTTTGTAAGCCGTAAAGGGCTACCCAAAGGAGAAAAGTGAGAGTGTTAGTCACTCCGTCATGTCCGACTCTTTGCGACCCCATGAACTGTAGCCCACCAGGCTTCTCTGTCCATGGAATTCTCCAGGCAAGAATACTGGAGTGGATAGCCAACTACCCAAAGATAAATAGTATTATTAAGTTGAATTCTAAATTTTGGCAAATGAACTTGATTCAGTAGAAATACATTCACAAATTGAAAAATGGGGAAAAAAGAATCTTGGAATTAAAGAAAAAAACAAAACAACATTGCTAAATATTGTTTTAAATGGCTGGAGTTTAAAGGAACTCCAGAATATGTGGCTCAGATTTCCTCTACAGGACACTTGGGTGTAAAAATGTAGGCATATTGGTGCTTGGAAAAATATTAAACTTTATGAAATCCAAAATATTTATGAAATAGTTCAATGGTGGCTTCCCACAAATGTACTCCCAAGTATCCTGTGGGAATAGCTTAGTAACACTAGACCCTTCTCTCAGCAAAATGATGAAGGAGGCCAAATCTGGGGTGTTCTCTTCTCACTACCCATCCACACTAAGTTCTTCACTTAGGCCCCTTTGTTAGTTGCCATGCTGATTATAAAAGGAAACTGGCAAAAAGAAAAAGGTGTCTTATATAATCTTATTTTCAGCATTTCAATTTATCAGAAGCAAAACTCTAACCAAGTCTTGTCTACTGTCTTCCTGAGTCTCTTCCAATGCCTTCTCCCACTGAACACTTGCCCCATCATGTCACCTGCTTAATGAAAGTCACTCCGACTCTTTGCAACCCCATGGACCCCACTATAGTCCATGGAATTCTCCAGGCCAGAATACTGGAGTGGGTAGCCTTTCCCTTCTCCAGGGGATCTTCCCAACCCAGAGATCAAACCCAGGTCTCCCACATTGTGGGTGGATTCTTTACCAGCTGAGCCACAAGGGAAGCCGTGTCACCTACTTAGCCAGCAAATATCATAGATAGAACCCCACCTCCACCCCTTCCACATGCCCTCATTCCATTGCAAATCTCTCAAGGCTCCCATAGTAGAATGGTTACAAATTCAGACCTTGGGTTCAAACTAAGAGAGCTTTAATCCTACTTTCTCTGCATCCTGGAGCCTCCGCTTAGTATCAATGGGACTTTCTCAAGTTTGTTAATGTGTCTGATTGTCAATTTCCTCATCTGCAAAATGGGGATGATCATCATACCTCCCTCACTGGGCTATGGTGAGGTTTAAATGAGGGAAAATATGTAAAATGCTTAGCACAAAACCTGACACACTAAAATAATTTAATAAATGTTATCTAATGTTATAATGTTATATTGGACATGAATCTGAGCAAACTCCAGGAGACAGTGGAGGACAGAGGAGCCTGGTGTGCTTCAGTCCATGAGGTCGCAGAGTTGGACATGACTTAGCAACTGAACAACAGCATTATATTAATATCTGTGTATCTGTATCTTCCATGGCAATCACTCAGGAACAAATTTCATGATCCAGTCATGTTGATGGAATAAATCGTAATAGCCCGTCTCTGACAGCCTGGTCATTCCCTCCTCTCTTATGCAAAAGACGTCAAAAAATTAGGAAACCTACATTCACTGTCACACCCAGAGGAATGGGTCTAAGCAGAAACACTGCTCAGTGCCAAGGCAGACTGGCAGAGGAAGTAAGAGGCTTGAAGTGACTTGGCATGAGGCTTATAAAGTTGCCATGCAGCCAAACACCTCCAGATGATTCTGAAGCTGGTCTTTGGACCACCCATAGGGAAACACTGTGCTGTGCAAATGAGACGCTGGTATTGTTGCTTCTCCTCCATGGGAATTCAAACCTGAATTTAGCTAAGGAGGTGGGATTCTGGGACTCAGGTAATTCCAGGTATCCTGTGGGCAGAAAATATTGACCTTTGTAGTACAGATTACAGTTGAACTGTATCTAGCAATGGAAAATTCAAAAAACATTCGTGGTCTGTTTGAGTTGTTTTTGGTATTCACACGTCCCAGTGGAGACAAAAAGTAAACAAAACACTTCAAAGTCATTAACGGATCAAGGACATTGATAAAAGATGAAGGAAAACCAGACATTTTCTCTGCACCCTTCCCCTAGTCAGAATTCATCTTCCACATCCCACATTCATATCACCCTGCCTTTCCGTGTTAGTTATTTATGTACATACCTGTCTTTTCTATTTTATCAGTAGCCCCAGGGATTTTATATTATCCTTCCCCTCCACAGCTTTGGATTTAGCAGGTACACTGAATTTGAGTTTGAATCAATCCTAGGAAATCCAATCCACATCCTTTGAGAAATTTCATCCCCATCCTGATTTTGCAACAGGCGAATTTTTCAACAAATAGAGCTGAAATTCCCAAAATAAACCAAAATAAACTCTTTTGGTAGAAACCCCAAAGTGTTAACTCCCAGCAGTTAGAGCCCTACCATACACAAACGCATTTAAGCACAGTCATGCACTGATTCCCCAAACCTGAAACAAACTTTTCTTCCTTTTTTTGTATGTTTCTGTGTTCTTTTTAATTTTTGCTAATCTTTATTCATCTATATATATGTGTGTTTGGGCTTCCCTGGTAGCTCAGCTGGTAAAGAATCTGCCTGCAATGCAGAAAACCTGGGTTCAATTCCTGAGTTGGGAAGATTCCCTGGAAGAGAGCATGGCAACCTACGCCAGTATTCTTGCCTGGAGAATCCCCATGGCAGGCTACAGTTCATGGGGTTGCAGAGTCGAACATGACTGAGCGACTAAGCACAACACAGCACAGCATATATGTGTGTTTATCAGATATGTGTGTTTTTATTGTAATCTGCCCTGACCCTTTTCCATATGACAATAAAATAGTTACATACAAATAAATAGAATTCTTTTTTATTACCTTCCTTGTTCCAAAAAAGGATTCAAAGATGGATGTTTCCTGAGAACATGCATAAAAATGGGACATTTTTGTAGAATGCAAATGGTTCCAAAGTGTAGTGAAAGATTAGTCACTCCAGTCATGTCTGACTCTTTGCAACTCCATGGACTGTAGGCTGCCAGGCTCCTCTGTCCATGGGATTTCCCAGGCAAGAATACTGAAGTGGATTGTCATTTCCTTCTCCAGGGGATCTTCCCAACCCAGAGATCAAACCCAGGTATCCTGCATTGCAAGCAGACTCTTTACCATCTCAGCCACCAGGGAAGTCTGGAAACAGCTCGAAGGTGTTGTTGAAAGTTCAAAAATAATTTTCTATTTTCATAATGATGTGAATATAATTTTACTCAACATACAATAAATCAGATCAACTTTTGAAACATTGGCATACTATAATTGTATATGACTGGAGAAGGCAACGGCACCCCACTCCAGTACTCTTGCCTGGAAAATCCCATGGGCAGAGGAGCCTGGCGGGCTGCAGTCCATGGGGTCGCTAAGAGTCAGACACGACTGAGTGACTTCTCTTTTACTTTTCACTTTCATGCATTGGAGAAGGAAATGGCAACCCACTCCAGTGTTCTTGCCTGGAGAATCCCAGGGACGGGGGAGCCTGGTGGGCTGCCGTCTATGGGGTCGCACAGAGTTGGACACGACTGAAGCGACTTAGCAGCAGCAGCAGCAGGGATTTAAAAAAAAATAAACGAAGTATTGTTTCCATCATCTGACTCACCAGTTTTATCCTCTAAATCTCCACCATGGAATTATCTATGGCTACTAACTCTAAAGTACCTTTATTTCAGATGATTTTTCACCTAGAGGAAAGTTTTCCTTTCTTGTCTGAATCATCTTTCTAATTGAGTGGACAGAACATATGAGAATGGATCTTAATTCTCCCTATTGCCCTGAGATAAGATTTAGACATACCAGATTAGCAAGTGTAGAGTTGACTTTGTTGTTGTTTAGTCACTAAGTCATGTCCAACTCTTTGCAACCCCATGGACTGTAGCCCATCAGGCTTCTCCATCCATGGGATTCTCCAGGCAAGAATACTGGAGTGGGTTGCCATTTCCTTCTCAGGGGATCTTCCCCACCAAGGAATCTGCATTGGAGGCAGATTCTTTACTCCTGAGCCACCAGGGAAGCCCAGAGTTGAGTCTTTTCCTTTTAGTTATTAAAATATTTAATATTGGGAAGGTGAATAAACTTGAATTCGGTCACTTAAGATTCTCCTTCTTTCCCCCCACAGTACAGCACTAGCTGGGGAATTGGACTGGGATGGATTTGGCCCTTGTTTTCATCCTTTCATTATTGGGCCCATGACCTCTGTCACTCCAGCTAATCCTGCACAGGTTACCTTGAAGCTGGTCCTTATTCCTGTATGTATGTGGCTTCTCCACCATTTCTACTTCCCACTGGAAGATTGGGGAATCATTCTGTGTGTCTATTCTTTTCGCTTTTTTTAGGTTTGCCAAAAGCCAGTCTTCCAAAGTGGTTTTAGGAGCACACTCTCTCTCAAAGAATGAGGCCTCCAAGCAAACATTTGAGATTAAAAAATTCATACGATTCCCAGGATTTGCATTAGCCCCTAAATCAAATGATATTATGCTGGTTAAGGTATGTAGCATTGCATTCCTTCAATTTCTCCAACATACCTGATAGTTCAGTTGTTAAATCATCTAACAAAGCATTTTGTTAGCGTTCTCCCTCTGTTCAAGGTGATGTGTTGTGACATATTCTATTAGGGCTCATTGTACTCCATTTAATGCCTTGAAAGAAAAAAGAATGTATCATAAACACGCCTGGGCTATGTTTATACGAGGAAAAACAGCTCTGATGTTCACATTCGTGGGAGGAGAACATCCCAACAGGCTCAAGGATCCACACTGCAAGCTTTTTCTCCCAATGCTTTTCTCATTAGCAAGTGAAAAGTAAAAGTCACTTATACAACAGAGCCAAGCAAGTGACTTCAGGGACACAGAAGTGAGTTACAACTTAGTCTAGACCATACTAAGTCCAGTCCAAACCCAGTCTAGACCATACTCAAGGGTCCTATCCAGCAGGAAAGAGCCCAGCCCTCAAAGTCATGACCTATGGATGTTATTCCACAGAAAATCATCCAATGCAGAGCAAAGGCCAGTTGGCTTGAGACTGGGCAAAATTCCTGCTCTATGTAAGCTTCCTCCCTGAGCATCACTGAGCTCTAAAGGGAATGAAGAGTGTGTTCAGAAAAGCAACAACCACAAATGCAGCTGCAGGCTACCACCAAAGTAGATTCAAGAAAAAGGACGCCCTCAGAGAACAGAGGGACCACACATACATCGCTCGGACTAATCACAAAATACTACTGGGGACAAACGATCGTTTATTCTCTTTTCAATCTGTCAGCTTCACACGGCCGCAATACTCAACAGACATGTCCAACTGCTCCACCCAAGAGCTAAAAATGATATTAAAGCTGGAACAAAATGCCAGGTTGTTGGCTGGGGAGCCACTGACCCAGAAGGCTTAAGCCTTTCTGATACCCTGCGAGAAGTCACTGTCACTGTTATAAGTCGAAAAACGTGCAACAGCCGAGATTATTACAACCACAGCCCTGTTATAACTAGAACCATGCTATGTGCAGGAGACGCCAGAGGCCAGAAGGATTCCTGTCAGGTAAGAATCCCTCACTCAAACAGGCATTGCAGGGTGCTGAGCTACAGTCAAGCTCTATCGGCACACAGGAGGAGAGGCGTGGCGAGCACAGCATCACAACTCCGCAAAGGCGCTCTCCAATCCTGCACAGCCTTCACTGTGCTTTCTCATCTGCCACTCCAAATAAGCCATAGAACTTGTGAAACACACAGTTAGCACTCATTAATGTTTGTTAAGCAGGGTCATGGACTATATCTGATAACTTCTACAGGCTTCCTCTGAGGGGTACTACCTTCCTTAGAAAGCCTACCAACCCTGAGATCACAAGTGGTGACTAGAAAATAATCTCTCAATCCCTGACCCACCCCAGTTTTAAACTAATCAATATCTGCATGCACGCTCAGTCACTTCAGTTGTGTCCTACTCTTTGCCACTCTATAGACTGTAGCCCAGCAGGCTCCTCTATCCATGGGGTTATCCAGGCAAGAATACTGGAGTGGGTTACCATGCCCTTCTCCAGGGGATCTTCCAGACCCAAGGATCGAACCCGTGTCTTCTGTATATCCTGCACTGCAGGCAAATTCTTTACTGCTGAGCCACAGGGTAAGCCCCTAAACTAATTAATAGAGAGGTCTTATAAAATTCAAATGCAAAAAGCTCAAATGTATATTCAATATTCTGTGTTTCTTAAATAATGTTGACTGCTGACTAAACAGTCATGTTTTTCAAATTCTTTGTTTCTTGAGGCATTAAAAAAAAAAAAAAAGACTTCCCTGGTGGCTCAGTAGGTAAAGAATCCTCCTGCAATACAGATCAGGTTTAATCCCTGGGTTGGTAGGACCCCCTGGAGAAGGAAATGGCAAGCCACTCCAGTGTTCTTGCCTGGGAAATCCCATGGACAGAGAAACCTGGTGGGCTATAGTCCATGGGGTCTTAAAGAGTCAGACACAGCTGAGCGACTAAACCACCACCATGTTAACAGGTGACGAAGGCTACCTAGCACAGATGGATTACTTAAAAAAAAATTCACATCATACTATATTAAGCATTTTTAAGGGGAGGATCTGATGATCTCATGTGTGACAGTAATACCCCAAGATTGTCACCCCCAAATCTCTATTTTCATGGCCAACCAAGCACAAAGTACTACAGTTTTTGAACTGCATGGCAGCAAAGGCAAAGGCTGCTCTTTAGATTAAAAACCCAGCTCCGTATCTGAAAGGCCAGGCTTCCTTCTCTATTACCTTGTCACTTTCCTTGACAGAACTTTTGTTACATGTTCTGTTGTCAGAGTGAGTCCTCAAGAATCTGTTTATTGGGCAAGTATTTACTAAGTGTTGGGTATGTGCAGAGCCCCATGTTCAATCATATGACAATGGGGAAAAATAATAATAGACAAGGTAGAGTGCTCACCACCAAGACATTTACTCTAATACATTGCTTTTTTCTGTCAGCCTCAATAGCAACTTGATTTCAACCCATGAGCACCAAAATGAAATTCTTAATTTTAAAATTTCTTTTATTTCAGTGGATTATTTCAAATTTCCTTGTCTCCCATTTCTTAATGAACAAAGCTCAACAATCCCAGCGAATGCTAAAAGACATATACATATACATTGTCTTCGAGACAGGGACATGGACAAAGAGAGGCAGAGAGACAAATGGACAGAACCATTGTTCTCGATGGAGAGAGAGATACAGAGAACCTGTACAGCTCAGGGGCTGTAGCAGGCACTCTGCAGGACACAAAGAAACCAATGACCCAGATTAATAATCATTTGATGGTTATTAACAGTTGATGGTCCAAAAAGTTCAACGTCTTCTTGCCAAATATCTGCCCGTTTTCTTCTTTCCAGGGTGACTCAGGGGGCCCCTTGGTCTGCAAAGGTGCCTTTCATGCCTTAGTTTCTGGAGGTCCCAAATGTGGTGATGCCAAGAAACCTGGAATCTACATCCTATTAACCCGGAAATTCCAAGCTTGGATCAAAAGCAACTTGGCCCCATCTCATGCAGACTAAGACTACAGATGATTTTCTTGGCTCTATCAGCTGCTTGTTTTCATTTTTGTTTCATTAATGTGTTCTACAGGCTAACTTATCTGCACAGGTACTTGAATGTAGTTAAAGTGGAGCACAGTCAAGGTCCACTCCTGACCTGTTAGGACTGATTTTGTTGAGGAATCAAGTTCTTTTTCACATGTACCACTGATGTATTTCTTCCATGCTGCTTTTATTCTGAATAAAATTTAGAATAGACGAGTGTGTATTCATCTTATATGGAAATAAGATACAAAGAATGATATGTCCCGCAACTCAATCTACAACCCCACAAAGTGCAAAAAGACGATTAAAAAAGACAGTTGTGGCATCACCTTCAACCATGTTTATGTTGTTATTTCTGCTGTATCATTCTTAAAGCTGTATTTTTAAAATTATTGGTGTTGTTCAGTTGCTAAGTCATGTCTGAAGAAACACTAAATTCAAACATCCCAGCTCAAGTGAAGGAAAAAATCATCAAGGTTTATACAAATATTTAAATAGTGCTTATTAGTTTTATATCACATTTTCTTCCAAACAGGATTTAAAGCAACATATAAAAATACCTGCAATTTAAAAAATGTGAAATTGTAAACAATTTTCCCTTAAAAAAATAGAAATACCATGTGACCCATCAATTTCACTTTCAAATCTTTGAAGAAAATTAAAACACTACCTCAAAAAGATACATGCACCCCATGTTCATTGCAGTCATCCCTCATGATGCAGAAGTAAAGAATATGCCTGCCAATGCAGGAGACTCAGATCAGGAAGACCCCCTGGAGAAGGAAATGGCAACCCATTCTAGTATTCTTGCCTGGAGAATCCTATAGATTGGCGGATTCCAGTCTATGTGGTTGCAAAGAGTCGGACACAACTTAGCAAGTAAACAACAACATGTTCATTGCAGAACTATTTACAATAGCCAAGACATGGAAACAACTTAAATGGCTATTGATGGGTGATAAATAAAGAAATTGTGGTTTATACACACACACATAATGGAATATTCAGTTCAGTTCAGTTCAGTCGCTCAGTCGTGTCCGACTCTTTGCAACCCCATGAATCACAGCACGCCAGGCCTCCCTGTCCATCACCAACCCCCGGAGTTCACTCAGACTCACGTCCATCGAATCAGTGATGCCATCCAGCTATAAAAAGTAATGAAATCTTGCCATTTTCAAAAACATAGATGGACCTTGAGGGCATTATGCTAAATGAAATGTCAGACAGAGAAATACAAATACTAAATGACCTCTCTTATATGTGGAATCTTAAAAAAAATGATCATAGATACAGAGAACAGACTAGTGGTTGCCAGAGCTGGAAGGTGAGGAGTAAGAGAAATGGGTGAGGAGGGTCAAAAAGTAAATAAATGCAATTAACTAGCTAATTAATTAAAATGAATTTGGTGAAGCAATTGAGACAAAGAGGAAATGAGAGTAAGAAAGAGAAGATGAACATAGGAATGTTGTTAATACTCAGAGTATCACAATTTCCTCCCTACACTTTTGCTAGAAGGAGCCATATTTGGCCTTATGAGTTAATGCAAAGAGATCAACACAATCAGTTATATGAATTACAGTATCCAGGAAATAAAAATACTGTTTTTCCAGAAGTAGAGCCTCTGGTGCTGGAAACAGAACTGTCTTCCATAATCCCCCAAAGGCATCAGGATAACCTGAGAAGATGTTTTGGAATATAGACTGTTCTGGCTCCTTACCTAGAGATTCAGATTGAACAGGGTTGAGGTGGGCCTGGAAATCTGCATTGTTTAAAAGCAGTGTAGTTGATTCTAATAAATGCTCAAATTCGAAAGCCACTGATAATGAACATCCTTAATAACATCTTACAAAAAAGAACAATAAGTCTCACGGCATTTTTTTTTTTTTTTACAAATCCTTCAATATGAATTGACACTTGAAGAGCAAAGCAATTCAGTAGGGGCACTTGAGGGTCTCAGCTGTCCTTGATTGTGGTGGTCCAGTGATTACGGTGATAACAATTTCTATTATGAATGGGTGGTAGCAGAGCATGGGAGCATAATTCAGGCTTCTCCTTCAATGGTCAGCAGCCAAAGGATTCATCTCGGCCTTTACATTTAATCTGGGTTTCAGAAGAGAAATAATGCTCTTTTCCATGTGACGTCATTGAGTTTTCTTACATTCATATAGAAATAGATTATTTTATGCTTGTTTGTTTGTTGTTATGGCTTTTAGAAACATTAACCAGCACTATTTGACTATGAATACTTACAAATGGAAGCACTGTTTTAAAAAACAATCTAATTAAAATTATAGAATTACTTTGAGAAAAAGTAAAAAAAGATTCTTTAAAAATTATATTTTAGCGTCATTTTGATTCATTGAAAGTAAACTGATTATGACCTAGAAATTCAAGACTATATTTCATAAGAGAAAGAGAAGGGGGATTTATAGAAACTCTGGACTCACTGTTAAAAAAATAATTATCCCATCTAAATTTCAAATCCATGGAACATATTGTTGTAAGTCTCTTTAATATAACAAAAGGACTGTTGAGATTTCCTCAGATTGCAGTTGGTGAGTATCCTGATAATTTGTTGCTAAAAATCTGAGAGTTGTGTTTTGATTTTAGACTCCATGCTGTTCACATCCAATAGTCCAACCAGATCAGATTGCCAGAGAGGAAGTTTCTATCAACAACTATGGAAGGTCTGGTGACTCTCAAATTGAAAGATAAACAGTTTATTTTGACCAGCAGCTGATGATGGAGCCCACAATTGAAAAGTATCCCTCATCCTTTCAGGGAAGTAGTATTTTATTAAACATACCAAAACCTTCCCAAAATAGCCTAAAAGAATATGGCATTTTAGTGTGGGGAATTCTGTCTTTGAGGGCTTATTTGATTCCATCTATGGCTTCAAAAACAAGTTGAGAGTCAAAAAGAGGCATATTTTAAAACTGCTCTTATTTAAATTTTTTTAATTCTTTAATTTAAAATTAAAAAATTTTTAGACTGCTCAAGGGTTTTAGGGGAACATATTATGTATTGCCACTCTGAGTTATCCCACCTTCTCCTTTCTCCATGACTATGGACAGAACACATTTGCATTCCTCACAGACACAGGAAAATGCATCATGCTTTATTTTATGTCTATCCAGTTTTAATAAAAAGTGACAGCACTGAAAACAATTAGGTCCAAATATAATCAATATCAATGCAGGTGAGCAATTAAACCGACATAGGACTAGGGAGCAGAGTTAGTCTCTCTCACAGTTTTTGCACAAAATAAATTCCAGCTCACCCTGAAATAATCAGAACAGTACTTCAGAGCTTGATTGTTTCAGAAAGTTATCTCATTAAAGGACAGCTGCTCTCAGTCCGTCAGGCCCCTCTTCCTCTTTGACAAAGCTCTCCATCTGGGAAAGGACACACATGTGATGAGGAAGAAAACAGACCGTCCGAGGGCAACATACTCAGATCTCTCAAAAAGCTTACAGTTCCACAAGATCACTGAGACACACGTGAAAGCTACCTAGGCGTTGTCTTATGAGTTCTTTGAGTACCAAGTCATTCTGGCTCAACAGTTGTGTTCCTAGAATAGTGGTCAAGATTCAGCCCTGTTTTCAGGTTTTCACAAGTTGACTTCCTGTTAACTGTTTCAGTCTTTTTGCTGAGTCATACCAGTCAACTCTAGACTGACATACCCTCCCCATCACCTTTTATCCTCCACCACAAGAGGGTTATGTTCATTTTCCGGCTTTAACAGTAAATGTCTATGTAACAGCCTATTAGAGGCAGCATATGGGGCTTTACTGAGGCATCTCCTGAGAACTCAGAAGTAAGTAGAATTAAATTGCCCTCTGAGAGTTAAATTTTAACAGAATTAAAATTGTAAACTCCATACGTACTGGGGTAGAGTGGAAATACACAAATCACTCTGAAGAGACAGTGAGGTTCACAAGTCTACAAGATAGGCTGTAATCAGCTTGATAGTGAACATCTCTCAAGAACATCCCAATCAGAAGGAGAGGAGGACATCTGGGGATACAGGGAGACAGGGAGATGAGTCCTTACACCTGCCTTCTGATCCCACAGCAAGCCAATCCTGTCTTTAGCCTAATTCCACTAGGCATTCAGATGATTTATCTGGTCTTTTTCTAATTCCATGCTCACCAAGCAAACTTCTGTGAGCATTTTGCTCCCTGAGACAGTTATTTCTTATTGCAAAATAATAATAAACACTTTGCTTTCCTATATCTATGATTTTTTTTTTACCTTTAAGTTAAGGGTATTTGAATTTCTCTTTAAGACTCATATCTACTTTCAGTGTACTTTAAAAAAAAATCAAGTTTCAATCCCTACAGTAATGAAGATCAACCCTGCATCTTGATAAATTTGCCAACATAATGAGTTTTAACTACCCCGTGAGACATTTCAACAGATCTACAGCCTGCCTTTCCCTCAAAGAGTACTCAGGCCATCCCTGCTCTGGCCACAGATACTCACATTTGGAGTATCTCTACATACACATTCCCATTGGTACTCTGATCATCCAATAACCCCCAGAAAGTGTTATGGCTTTTTTTACCTGTGTTTTATCTGGTTTCTTCAGTAGCAGGGCCTGCTGATTTGCTACTCAACAGCCATCTCCTTATTCCCTGGTAACACACCTCGAATTTTATTTGGAGTCACAAATGTACACAGTTAAAAGATGGTCTTTTCCAGGCTGTCTCACTGTTAGTAATGGTCCAGGAGATGTAAGTAAAAATCACTGGCTGAGAGCTTCCAGAAAGTTACTTTATTTTTTTCTATTAATTTTTTTTAATTTAAATTATTGTTGATTTACAATGTGTGTTAGTTTCAAGTGTACAGCAAAGTGATTGAGTTATACATACACACACAAATGCACATAGAACTTCTTTTTCAGACTCTTGACCATTATAGGTTGTTATAAGACATCGAATATAGGTCCCTATGTTATACGATAGGTTCTAGTTGCTTACTTATTTTATGTGTAGTAATGTGTGTATGTTAATCTCAAGCTCCTTTTCTCTTTATAACCATATGTCTGCTTTCTCTGTCTGTGAGTCTATGTCTGGTTTGTAAATGAGTTCATTTGCATCATTTCCTTTAGGTTTCACATATAAGTGATGTCATATGATATTTGTCTTCCTTTTTCTGACTTATTTCACTTAATATAATAATCTCTAGGTCCATCCATGTTGCTGCAAATGGCATTATTTCATTCTTTCTTATGACCAAGTAACATGCCATGACATATATATATACCCATCCTCTTTATCCATTTAACTGTCAATGAACACTTAGGTTGCATCCATGTCTTGGCTACTGTAAATGGTGCTGCTATGAATGCCGAAGTTCAGATACCTTTCAAATTAGAATTATTGTCTTTTCTGGATATGTGCCCAGGAGTAGAATTGCTCGGTCATACGGTAACTCTCGTTTTTTGAGGAAGAGTTCTTTAAAGAGGCTGCACCAATTTACACTCCCACCAATAGTGTAGTAGGGTTCCTTTTTCTGTATACTTTCTCTAGCAGTTATTAATTATAGACTTTTTAATGATGGACATTCTGACTGGTGTGAGGTAATACCTCATTGCAGTTTTGATTTGCATTCTCTAATAATTAGCAGTGTTGAGCATCATGTGCCTGTTGGCCATCTGTATATCTTCTTTGGAGAAATGTCTGTTTATGTCTTCTGCCCATTTTTTTATGTTTTTTTACATTAAGCTGTATGAGCTGATTGTATATTTTAGAAATTACTCCCTTGCCAGTAGCATCATTTGCAAATATTTTCTCCCATTTCATAGGTTGTCTTTTCCTTTTGTTTTTGGTTTCCTAAGCTTTTTTTTTTTTTTAATTTTATTTTATTTTTAAACTTTACATAATTGTATTAGTTTTGCCAAATATCAAAATGAATCCGCCACAGGCATACATGTGTTCCCCATCCTGAACCCTCCTCCCTCCTCCCTCCCCACACCATCCCTCTGGGTCGTCCCAGTGCACCAGCCCCAAGCATCCAGTTTTCATCCAAAACTTATGGGACTCAACAAAAGCAGTTCTAAGTGGGAAGTTTATACTGATACAAGCTTACCTCAGGAAACAAGAAAAATCCCAAACAACATTTGAACCCAAGAACCTGTTTCTTTGAAAGGATAAGCAAAACTAATAAACTTTTAGTCAGGAAGTTCCTTTAAAGAAAGCTGAATCAGCAGGAAGGAGTGTCCTTTTCCCCTTCCTCCTTCCTACTGCCGGGATTGTAAATGTGATGACTAGAACTCCAGCAAAAATCCTGGTACCATGTGGCAAACTTGAATAGAGACCAAGTGTTGGTGACAGCAGAACAGAGAGGAGCCTCTGTACCATTCCTGTACTCTTTACCTGAGAACTTCCTTTACATGAAAGAAAACAACATTTATATTAATCCACTATTATTTGGAACTTTCTGTTACATACATCTTTATGCGTGCGTGCTCAGTCTTGTCCAACTCTTTGTGACCCCATGGACTATAGCCCGCCAGTCTCTTCTGTCCATGGGATTTCCCAGGCAAGAATACTGGAGTGGGTTGCCACTTTCTCATTCAGGGGATCTTCCTGACCCAGAGATCAAACTCATATCTCCTGTGTCTTCTGCATTGGCAGGCAGATTCTTTGCCACTGAGCCACCGCGGAAGTCCATTATACATCCTTGACCAATCCTAATAGATAAAATCAGAAATCTAACATTTCTGTCCCTGGTATATGCTCCAAACAGTGACAAGCATGTGTCTTTATGCCCTTATGCCCATATCCTCAAAACTTCCTAATGATTTTAACCCTATTAAAATAAGAATTGATTCAGAAAAGTAACTTTTAAATGTTATAATCAATAAATCACTTCCTTCTTGTTGTTTCATCCTGTGGCTTAACATGGAAAAAAAAATGCCCTGACTTATTTGAAAAGATATTTTTATCTTAACCACATACTGCTGCATGGCAAACATTCTTGTTCCTACTATAAAAATAATACATGGTACTCAGTCTGTAACACTATTTTCTCCTTTTGTGTATATTTTGTAAGTAGATCTTGTAGAATTGCTTTTTAAGTGCGATGAAAATAATTTTCTCTGACATTTGAGATTATTATTTATTTTATTATTTCACAACCGTTTGAAATAATATAGCAGCTTTTCCATCCGAACTACAAGAGCAACTCCACGGGAAGAACACTGGATATAGTAATGCCATGAATATTAGCCATGTTGTAGAAAACCTAAGCAGGCTCACATGTAGTCATACCAGCCAACAGTGCAGAGTGGCCACGTTAATAACCGATCCAAATACACTTCTGAGTCCTCACTATTGAGCATTCAGAGAGATTCATTCATTCACACAACAAACACTTATCAAGCACCTCTATTAACTGAGCGGGCTTCCCTGATAGATCAGTTGGTAAAGAATCCGCCTGCAATGCAGGAGAACCCAGTTCAATTCCTGGGTCAGGAAGATCCCCTGGAGGCGGGATAGGCTACCCACTCCAGTATTCTGACCTGGAGAATTCCATGGACTGTATAGTCCATGGACTCGCAAAGAGTCAGACATGTCTGAGCGACTTTCACTATTAACTGAGCACTGTGCTAATCCCTGGAAATACCAAGAAGAAAAGACAATTCCTGCCATGTAGGAACTCAGGGTCTAACAAGCTAACGTGAACATGCAAATAAATATGCTATGTTCCAAAAATTATTATACAAGTGATTTGCATAGAGTAGTCATAATGGCAACATGTATCAATATAAAACACCTGTAATACAAAAATTGTTCTAAAGAAAGCTCAGTCAAGTGTGAGTCATTCAGAATTCCTGCAGGACGATTTCCTCTTAACACTCTTGTCCAGTACAGATGAGGCCTGATTCACTAGCAGTTTGTCAATGATTTCCCAAGGTAGAGGGAAGGAAATATCTAAATCACCAGTTTTGTACTCCCGCCTCTGACTAGACAAAAAAAAAAAGCTACAGCAATTGCTGTGGTAAAAATCATGTCATTGAAAATAAAGGTGAACTCATTTGCTCTTTGTGAGAACTCAACTCTCTCAGGACCTAACCCAGCATAGAGATATCTACGACTAAGCCATGTGAGCAAACACATCTCCGGAGGAAATGGTACATTTCTCTCAGCTAGAGATGATTCAGCTTGCTCTATGAGTCAGGAATGATTATTTATCTGCCCTTTTAGAAGCGTCAATGACCAAGGAAGGGAAGAAAAATTTTCGAACCCCAAGTTGTCATAGGAATTCTTAAGATGGAAGCATCATAAATTTTAGCCTTGCACGTAACCTCTGTTCTCTTAATTATTTTTTAAAAAAAAACTTAACAGAACAACATTAAAACAGAAGTGAGCTAATATATTGGTTTCCATGAGCCACTGCCTTGCTTTGCCACACTGGCACACCTCATAATGTGATCTAACCACATTAACCTGCACGGAATACAGGTTTTTGTTTGCTGAACTCAGCTGTGTTCAGACAAGGCCTCCATTCTCTTTTCAAATCTTATCTCTAGATCTGTGCAACTAAAAGTATTATATCTGAAATTAACTATCCAAATCTTAATTAGGAAAAGCGTATTTCAAAAATTATTTTGGATGAAAACAGTATAAGCACATAAATCTTATTAGAATTTATGCTGTAGAATTGACTATACTCCTAGCTCCATGAGAGCTGGGACCCATAACTGTTTTGATCACCACTGTAGAGCCAGAATTTACCGTAAGACCTCGCATGTGGTGGTTGCTTAATAAAAATTTGTAAGTATATGGGTGAGTGTGTGGATGAATGGATGGATAAATGGAAAATTTTATTGTAATGGTGAATGATTGAAAAAATGAATGACAAATTGATAAAACTCTACTTTTAGAACCTTTTAACAATTATTGTTATAATTAACAATTATATAATTATTGTTAATTATAATTAACAATATAATTATCATATGCTTGAAGTTATTTTTAAAAATTCTTCATAAAGGTGAGGGGTAAGAGGCAGTGAAGTAGGTGACTTAGAAAGTTCAATTATTATTTGATAATTCTTGGAGCACTATGGTAAAAAAAAACTATATAAACATTGAATATTATTACCTAATTAAAATTTCAATGAGCCAAACTTTATATTAGACTTGGTAAGTTTTGTCATTACTTTGTAGGAAGGAAAAAAAATGTTGCAAAGGCACTTAGTATGCCTGATCTGAAAGCGATTACTTTCACAGTTACTTGTTTTGGCCTTGTCATCATTGTCTAAATACTACTCAGCTTTTGGCAATATTGAACTTTAAAGGAGTAAATCATTTCATTAATTTTAATAAGATGCTTGTTCTTGTCAGTTCGTTGCATAAAAGATTTAGAAATGTAATATTTTCCAAATCTGTATAAAATTATACTTTCAAAGGAGCCTGATGAACTTGATGTAATTATTAAAATACTATATTATTAAAATTGTATCAGAATGGATACAACTTGCAAATTTTGTTAATGGTGGTATTGATGCAAGAGATGTCAGACAACTTGCTTCCAGCCCAAATTTGAATTTCCTGATTTTATTTAGGAATTGGTTGTCAAGAAGGTTGAATTCCCGAGTTCCACTGAGAAATGGTTTATTTTGACTTTTCCCCTTTCCCAAGTGTCAATGTGGCTTGCTTATTTCAGGAGGATTCTGTGATACTGTTAATTCTGAATACCTATTCCTTACCTACCCCAGGGAGATTTCCATAGAAATACTAGTAGCTACCTCAGAAAAATAGTCCCTGGGACTTCCCTGGTGCTTCAGTGGTTAAGAAGCTGCCTACAGGGAACATGGTTTTCAAAACTAAGATCCCACGTGCCGCAGAGCAACTAAGCCCCTGTGTCACAGCTACTGAAGCTGGTGTGCCCTAGAGGCTGTGCTCTGCAACAAGAGGGCCATAATGAGAACGTACCATACCACAGCTAGAGAGTAGCCCTCACTCACGGCAGCTAGAGAAAGCCCACAGACAGCAACGAGACCCAGCACAGCCAAAATTAAATAAAAGAAAAAACAGCCCTTAAATTTTGGGGTTGAAATTGTGGTTGCAGATGAGGAGAATGGGGAGAGGCAGAAGGAACAAGAGGCATGGGGAGCCCCAGCCAAATGCTGGAAGGCTGCTATCCTGCTCTGGACTTCCCCCAAAGCAGATCCTTAGGTACAGATTTGAAAGTGAGGTATCATGATGTATAAAAAATATATATTTGGTCACTCACATAACCAAAGTATATTTCTAATATCTATTTGGTCTTCTCCATGGTTTCTGGCTCACAGATCCCCAAAGTCTTGGAATGCCCTTAGTGATAAGAGCAATGGGAGCATCTTTTGTTACAATATTTGGTCTCCTGTCTTCAGGTCCTGGGGCTTCCCTCATAGCTCAATTGGTAAAGAATCCACCTGCAGTGCAGGAGACCTGGGTTCAATCCCTGGGTTGGGAAGATCCCCTGGAGAAATGAAAGGCTACCCATTCCAGTATTCTGGCCTGGAGAATTCCATGGACTGTTAAGTCCATGGGGTCATAACGAGTTGGATACTACTGAGCGATTTTCACTTTCACTTCAGGTCCTGAAATTGCTTGGGAGCCACAAAGATAAAATGGGCGTCTGTCATACTATTCATAACAAGCACCTTTCCTCCATAATGGAGTTTACATTAATAAGATGACTTTTGGAAAGTACCTAAGGACTGATGAGATGACTTTTGGAAAGTACCTAAGGATTGGGAGCTGGTTTTCAGGGGAACCTACCATGGGACTTTCAGTTCTGGCTCCTGATTTCTATAGAGGTAAGAGGAGTTGAAATTTGAAATTGAATAGCCAATGATTAATCAATCATGCTTGTGTAATGAAGCCTCCATAAAAACCTGAAAGGAGGCGGTTCAAAGAGCTTCCAGGCTGGTGAAATAGAGCCCTTCCACATGCCACTGTACCAGCCCCAAATTCCACAGGAACAGAAGCTTCTTTGTTCGGAACCTCGCCTTATTGTATCTCTTCATCTGACTGTGAATTCGTATCCTTTAGTATTCTTTGTAATAAAGCGACAATTCAGTGAGTAAACATGTTTCCTGAATCCAAGAGCCACTCTCAGATATTAATCAAGGGAGTCATAGGAACTTCTGATTTATAGCAAGTCAGTCAAAAACACAAGTAACAGCCTGGAATTTCAATTTGCATCCAAAGCAAGGGCAGTCTTATGGGACTGAGCCCTTAACCTGTGGAACCTGATGCTCTCTCTGATAGATAGATACCATCAGAATTGAGTTAAATTGTAGGACACCCCAGCTGGTATCAGAGCATTTCTTGGTGACATAAAAGTGAAAAAGAAAGTGAAAGTTGCTCAGTCGTGTCCAACTCTTTGCAACTCCGTGGACTATAGGCTGCCAGTCTCCTCTGTTCATGGAATTCTCCAGGCCAGAATACTGGAGTGGGTAGCTCTTCCCTTCTCCAGGGGATCTTCCCAACCCAGGGATCAAACCCAGGTCTCCTGCATTGCAAGCAGATTCCTTACCATCTGAGCCACCAGTGAGGGAGACCTCTCCATACATACACACTGAAACTGATACCAGAATTTCAGTGTGCAGGTAACCTAGTTATGAGACACACCAGGAAACCACCAGGATAGTAGAGGAGTGAGAATAAACAGGTAATAAAGGGTACTTTTTTGTGCTGATTACCAGTATGGGCAAGGGAACTCAATTCCATGGGGGAACTGGGAGACAGTGCAGAACACACCTCAGAGTTATTCCAAATGTGGGGCTAGAAGCTGGGGTATTAGCCACCAACTCACCCACTGTCATTGGAGATGTTGGAGAGTTACTCCAGGGTCATTAATGTTCCTGCACTTCCAGACTTCCCTGCTCATGGGCTGAATATACTTTCAGAGCTACAGAATAAAGCACCCTGAGACAGGGTTCAAGGTTTCTGAGAAAGCAGCCCTGGGAATACGGAAGTGACAGCCAGGGGACATGGGCACCAATAGTGTCTTTGGAGGTGTTCATCAGGTTCTTGTCAACAACAAATTGTCACTCACCAAGAGCATTTGCCAGCGGCTGAACAACAACCACAAGGGCATTTGCCATCTGCCTGTGCTGCTGCAGCTGCCAACCTTCAACACTCCCTGAAGGGAATTCAGGGTGGAAGGTAAGGCACTCTGTGCTCCAGGGAAACTGGTGGAGCAGGTTTTTAGATAGTTAGATATTTTCAGGAACTGATTTCATGGTTCCAATCTTGCATCTCCTCATACCTAGAAAAGCACTAAATCCCTTCATGTGATATCAGCTCCTCAGGACTAACAGAAAACTTTTTATAAAGTAAGTACTTGATTGCATTGAACCCCTCCTTCACCAGAATCTTATATATTGACCTTCCCCTACTGCTGCTTTGGAACAGTTCCTCAGAGCTATCTGAGGTGCTATTTCCAGGCTGCAGTCTTCATTTTGCCCTAAATAAAACTTAACTAGCGACTATCACGTTGTGCCAGAGAAGGCAATGGCACCCCACTCCAGTACTCTTGCCTGGAAAACCCCATGGGCAGAGGAGCCTGGTGGGCTGCAGTCTATGCAGTCGCTAAGAGTCAGACATGACTGAGTGACTTCCCTTTCACTTTTCACTTTCCTGCATTGGAGAAGGAAATGGCAACCCACTCCAGTGTTCTTGCCTGGAGAATCCCAGGGACGGGGGAGCCTGGTGGGCCGCCGTCTCTGGGGTTGCACAGAGTCGGACACAACTCAAGCGACTTAGCAGCAGCAGCAGCAGCAGCATCACATTGTGCATCTTTTTAGTTGACATTCCTCAATATTGTTCTTGACTGTGCTTCCTACCGTAAAGCCTTGGCTAACTGACTCGCTCTCCCTTGGATGATGAGTGAATTGACAATGAGGTGTATGATGACTTATATGATTACACTTACTACTTCTAGGTAACAATTAATCATAAAACAGTCTTTAACTTCATTAACCAGGGCTGAGACTTTCAGGCACTGTATCAGCTCTAGATTGAAGAAGACTTTTAATATCCTAAGAAATAGTTAACATACTCCAAGGTAGTTTCAGCAAGCAGGCTCTACTTGAAATTACCAAGTGCCTAATGATCTTCTATGCTGTTCTGTGCTTAGTCATTCAGTCGAGTCCGACTCTGAGACTCCAAGGACTGTAGCCCACCAGGCTCCTCTGTCCATGGGGAATCTCCAGGTAAGAATATTGAAGTGGGTTGCCATGCCATCCTCCAGGGGCTCTTCCCAACCCAGAGGTTGAGCTGAGATTGAACCATTGCAGGCAGATTCTTCACCCACTGAGCCACCAGGGAAGCCTAATGATCTTCTACCTAAGTCCTGTTGGTCATGCCCAATGACTGCTACTTGCATGCAGTCTTAGGTCACAGCCAATAGAGACTGAACGGTGCCAGGCCTTGGTCTAAGAGGTTCACTTATACTGATTCAGTGAGTTTTTACAATGACACCATGATGTAGATGCTATAATTATCCTCATTTTTAGATGTTATACAGACACTGATAATTTGTATAAGGTCACACAGGTGGAAAGCAGTAGAACATAGATTCAGTCTCAGATTATCTGACACCAGAGACCACTTATTGTATAAACTCCTTCCTAGAATCTGGTGAGCAAACTCACGCTCTGATATGCAGCTTTCTTCACTACCAAGCACAAGTCACAACTTCCCCTAAGAAGTTTCCTTCAGCCAATCATGTTAACTATTTTAAAGTCATGCACTCCCCTCCCCACCAACACACACATTGCTGGAAGAACTGAGGATTCCACATTGTAGTAAAACATTGTGCTTCCCAGGTGGCTCAGTGGTAAGGAATCCACCTGCCTATAAAGGAGACACAGGTTCCATCTCTGGGTGGGAAGACCCCTTGGAGAAGGAAATGCAACCTACTCCAGTATTCTTGCCTGGGAAACCCCATGGACAGAGGAGCCTGGCAATCTACAATCTCATGGAGTCGCAAAAGAGTCAGACATGGCTGAGCAACTAAACAACAGCAACAATAGAACATGACTCCAGAGAATTAGTGGTACTTACCATATGGAATTCAAACTAAGACCGAAGAAACACATCAAGGTACCACCCACTCCAGATGTAGTCTGGAGGAAAGGGCACAGAACTCTGGAAACCAGCAAAATGTGAGCTCTGACCCCAGCTCTGCCAGGAGCTCTGCAACCTTGACCAAGTCACTTCATTTCTCTGGGCTTTCATTTTTTTTCATCTGCCACAAATGATTTGGACTAAAAAAGCTATAAGGTTCCTAAGAACCCTAAAAACCCATGACCCAAGTTTCAGAAACATTTCTCAATTACTAATGCTACATGGAGACAATATTTTAGGTTCTTCTTTATTGAGCAGTTGACACAAGCCTACTGTTGGAGTTCCCTCCCTTTCAGATGCCACATCATTTCCAAGCCACAGCCACAGATGGCTGTTGGGTATCAGTATCAGGGACCAAATTGAAGAAGCAGAACCCTAAACAGCAAGTCAGCAACCACACTAGGCTCCTCACCCCAGTTTCAGTTTCACAGGTTTGGCAGCCCCCGATTTCTCTTACATTAGGGGAGCACACGGAAAAAGTATCTCAGCAAATTCATTTTTCTTTTCATAATAATATTTGTTAGTATCTAAGGAAACGGGAACCAGATGACAGGTCCTAAACATGGTCAGACGAAGCCTTAATGAACTCAGAAAGTAAACCTTGTATTAAGTAGGTTGTCTCTTTTTTGTTATTAACATTTTAGCATGAATATTTTTGCACATTTGCAAAAGCAGAGAGAGTGCTATAGTGAGTCCTCATGAATCCATCATCCGACTTCAACAATTCTCAGTTTATGGTAAATGTTGTTTCATATCTGTCCCATTCAGTTCCCCCACCTCTGAAATATTTTGAAGTAAATCCCTGTCTATGTCTTGCCACCTATAAATATTGCCATATGTATCTTCAGAAGACAAGGTCTCTCTTCAAAAGCATAGCTATTATTGTGGTTTTTAAAACTTTTTAATTTGAACATTTTAAAATTTAACATTAATTCATTAATGTCAAATTACATCCAGTCAACATTCAAGTGTCACCAATTGTCTAGTTTTTTAAGCAAGCAACTTAGTCCAGTTAATATCCAAATAGCATTCATATATTGAAATTGATTAATATGCCTCTTTGGTCTCTTTGCTAAGTTGCTTCAGTCATGTCTAACTCTTTGTGACCCCATGGACTGTAGCCCTCCGGCTCCTCAATCCATGGGATTCTCCGGGCAAGAATACTGGAGTGGGTTGCCATTTCCTCCTCCAGGGGATCTTTCCGACCCAGGGATAGAACTAGTGTCCCTTACATCTCCTGCACTGGCAGGCAGGTTCTTTTCCACTAGCGCTACCTGGTCTCTTTAAACATATAGTTTTCCTGCCATTATTTTTTCCCCTTGTAATTTAATTGTTGAAGAAACTGGGCCATTTTTCTGGTACAGCTTACCAGAGTGTCTCTTGATTATTACATCTCCACAGAAGATCCCCTGGAGGAGAAACTGGCAACCCACTCCAGTATTCTTGCCTGGAGAACCCCATGGACAGAGGAGCCTGGGGGGCTACAGTGCATAGGGTCTGCACAGTTGCTGAAGCAACTCAGCACACACAGCGTCATTTAGCACGTCCTCTCTCTCCATTCTGTTTTCTGTGAATTCGTAATAAGATCTAGAGGCTTGATCAGATCGAGGTTCAGTTTTTATTTCTGTTAGGAACAAAAAGTACCTGTCTTTCTTGTGGTGTTAGCAGTTATTAACCATTGTCTAGATCCATTAATTCACTAGAGTGCTCCTGGCTAGTGGATCAGTCATCATTTCTAGGCCTTTTCTGTAGACATAGATAAGAAGGGAATTTGTATGTTTGCTTTAAAACACACAACCAGTTAACACCAGTACTTACTACGTGAACTTAGGTACACAGGATATGTACTTAAATTCTTGGATTCAAAGCTCCTTTTTCTTATTCTGAAATCTCAGTTCTCAACGATACTAAAGGACATTCACTGGTTCTTTCACAAAATATACACATAATCTGTATTTCACAAAATACACATATAATGACAATACACCAAAAATATCATTGCTAAAAACAGTTTAAAGGTTTTTTGGCTTTGTTCTGAAATTGTTTGTTTATTTTGCAGAGCTTTTTTTCCTAGGGTATATCTCACTAAGAATTCACTGACAAAATCCTGCATTATACAGACAGTTAAAAGAGTTTTTATTTGTGTGGTTATGCAACCAACTTTATACACAAATATATTTGTTTCTTATTGCTTTCAATTATTAGAAATTGGTTTTTTAATTGAATTTTGTTTTTAATTATATTGAACATTTATATAGCTTCAAAGTCAAATCTGCAAAACAAATATTCAGAGAAGTGTAACTTTGATCACAGTCTTATTCCTTTCCTTTCTAATAGATAACTATATTCTTATGAAAACTTGTTTATTTATCCTTCTATTTTTATATGATAGCATACTTTGCACATTTCATCCCCCTTGCTTTTCTTGAAGTGAACACAGTATTCCAAAGATTACATCCTAGCATTATACTGAGATAGTCCTCATTTCTTTTACAGCTACATGGTACACCATTGTATAGATATACCAATATTTATTCAATCAGTCCTCTACTGATGGACGCTTGGACTATTTCCAGTCTTTTCCAATTCCAAATAACTCCATAATAAGTAGGATGTCTCTTCTTTCTGTTTTTTTTTCCTTGTAAGATTCATACAGAGAGTTGAGGGAGAAATTCTCCCTGCCTCTATTCTCAACACTTTGTATTGTCTTCATCTTTATGTCCCTAAAACCTGGTGCAGAGTCTGACACATAGTAAATGCTCAATAAACTTTCGCTAAGTAAAAAGCACAATCATTCATGTGTAAAATCTATAAATATACCAGTTAAGTTCATGAATGAAAACTGGGAAATGTTGTTGAGGTAAGTATAAATCCTATAGGTTAGTGAATACTTTATGTATTCAAAGACTTCTTATCTATTGATGAACTGTGAATTTTAAAAACTTCTAGCTAATTTATCATGAGGATCCATTTTTTAAAAGATACTCTCAGTGAATCAGAGAATCTCGTGTTTGCTTTCTGGAATGGTTTTTGATCAAGAGGTTGGAAGTGTTGATAACCAGTGTGAAAGAGAAGAGTCTGGCTTCTGGGTGGTTGTACATGTATACATTGAGTACCACCAAAGGGTTAATGATGATATGGTTTTCTTATTATACTATTATTAATGCTTCTTAATTTTATTATGCTATAATATATTTGTTTCTGTGAAGTCTGTGTTCCCTACCAGAATGTAAGTTCTTTGTGGGCAGAGATCACATCCATGTCTGTCTTGTTCTGAGTTCTATCCTCAATGCCATGCACTAACCCTAACACATGGTGGATATTTAATTAACATTCCATGAGTAAGTAAATGAATCCAAGGTTTTAACAGGAAATACCTCTCTTTGGTGCAAACCAAAAAGATCCTGGGTAGCAAATCTGAGTTTAACCTTTAGTTTTAGCTGTCTTCCTCTGACACGGCTCCAGTGAGAAAAGAAAGGCTACCACCTCATTCCTGGCAAGTGGAGGTGAGTCCAGGGTTCCCACTTAGGCTTCACTGATGCCTGAGCAAGGGACCCCTTCATTACACTGGGCTGGGGAGCCAGTTCTGGCTTCCCACGAGATTGCCACTGAAACGTGTCTGCCTTAGAGGGTTAGGACTGCTCACTATTGATCCCCACATGCCCTCTACTGACACCTCATGGGCACGGGCCGCTCACTACCTCTCAGTGGGAATGAAGTCCCAGCTCCCTACTCAGTTTTCTCTGTCACCACTCCAGGTAGGAGGAACTTGAGAAAACTTATTATAGACTGGGTAGAAGTCTAAGATTCCCACCTGGTTTCTGCTGGCATGGCAAGGGACCCAGAGTTTTTTTGTGGAGGTTGACTTGAGTAGTTTTCTTCCCTCCCACAAGCTTTCCATCTTTCTAGGCTGCTCCTTTCCTGGCCCTTTGACTAGAGAGAGCAAGCTTTTGTTGGGGCCTTCTTTTGTCCGCACACATGGGTGTTTGCAGGTTGCCAGCTCACTCAGCTACCAGTCTGGGATAATAAGGGCAGAAAGAAAACCTGAAGAACTCACCACTGAGTTCTTTGGATCTCCAGATCCTAAGCAGTCTGTCTTCTTCTCTCCAACTTTCAGCATCTCCTTATGCTTGTTTCTTATATAATATCCAAGAAGGAATAGGATAAAGTACGTTTACTATGTCTTCCCAGAAGTGGAATTCTGGCATTGCACCTTTTACTCCTTTTTTCTAACACTGATGTGTTAGGCAGTATTTTATCACTATGACATTGCACGTATCCTCATCTATTTATTTGCTAGATCGATGAGAATTTATTGAATTCTTACCACATGTTCAACACTGAATCAGTCTCTGAAGTTAAAAGGAAGAACAAGATCACATTTTCTCAGTCCACTGGAGGACATAATATAAAATGAAGCAGACTATTTTCCAGTAGTCACATGTGGATGTAAGAGTTGGACCATAAAGAAGGCTGAGCACTGAAGAATTGATACTTTTGAACTGTGGTGTTAGAGAAGAGTCCCTTGGACTGCAAGGAGATCAAACCAATCTTAAAGGAAATCAACCCTGAATATTCATTGGAAGGACTGATGCTGAAGCTGAAGCTCCAATACTTTGGCCACCTGATGCGAATAGCTGACTCATTAGAAAAGACCCTGATGCTGGGAAAGATTGAAGGCAGAAGGAGAAGGGGATGACAGAAGAGATGAGATGGTTGGATAGCATCACTGACTCAATAGACGTGAGTTTGAGCAAGCTCCAGGAGATGGTGAAGGATAAGGAAGCCTGGCTTGCCACAGTCCATGTGAGTCTCAAAGAGTCAGACAGGACTGAGTGACTGAACAACAATAATAGTGATCTACACCAGTCCAAGTTCAATGCATGAAATAGGGCACTCAAAGCCAGTGCACTGGAACAACTCTGAGGGGTGGGGTGGGGAGGGAGGTGAGAGGGGGGTTCAGGATGGGGGACACATGTACACGCATGGCTGATTCATGTCAATGTATGGCAAAACCCACTACAATATTGTAAAGTAATTCAGTTCAGTTCAGTTCAGTCACTCAGTCATGTCCGACTCTTTGCAACCCCATGAATCTCAGGACACCAGGCCTCCCTGTCCATCACCAACTCCCAGAGTTTACCCAAACTCATGTACATTGAGTCAGTGATGCCATCTAGCCATCTCATCCTCTGTCGTCCCCTTCTCCTCCTACCCCTAATCCCTCCCTGCATCAGAATCTTTTCCAATGAGTCAGCTCTTCCCATGAGGTGGCCCAAGTATTGGAGTTTCAGCTTCAGCATCCGTTCTTCCAATGAACACCCAGGACTGATCTCCTTTAGGATGGACTGGTTGGATCTCCTTGCAGTCCAAGGGACTCTCAAGAGTCTTCTCCAACACCACAGTTCAAAAGCATTAATTCTTTGGCGCTCAGATTTCTTCACAGTCCAACTCTCACATCCATACATGACCACTGGAAAAACCATAGCCTTGACTAGACAGATCTTTGTTGGCAACGTAATATCTCTGCTTTTGAATATGCTATCTAGGTTGGTCATAACTTTCCTTTCAAGGAGTAAGTGTCTTTTAATTTCATGGCTGCAATCACCATCTGCTGTGATTTTGGAGCCCAGAAAATATGCTACTTGGAGGCAAACCATTCAATAAAGTAATTAACCTCTAATTAAAATAAATAAATTAAATAATAATAATAATAGTGCTATACAAAGTGCTACAGGAGACCCAGGAGAAGTCAATTCATTGGAATGGGGTAGAGATGAAGGTGGAGTAGGTTCAGGGAAGGTTCCATAGAGGAAGAAGCTATTGAATTAGATTAAAGAATGAGTAGGAGCTTTCCAGGTAGATAAGAGGAAAAAGTTGTTACAGGCAAAATTAACAGCATGAATAAAGGCACAGAGGCAGAAAGTGGGGAACAAGTAGCTCCTTGAAGGAGGAGCATGGGATAGAAGAAAAAAAGTGATGAGTGGAAAATAGATGGGAGAAAGATCATATATCATGTCACAAAAGGCCAGAGCCACAGTTTTTCTCAAGCAAAACTCATGCAGGCTGTACTACATGGATGGCAAAATACACTTCCTGTTCAGATGTGGCAGAACTGAGTTTCCTTCCATGCTTGGTTGTTATGAATTACCCTCTTTATCCAGCCAAAGCACATTTCTGTCAGCAGTTTGTCAGTTCCAGGTTCCCCAGGCATTGCCACAATCATATCCCAAAGAGAGAGGAGCCCTGTGTGTCTCTCAGCCAATTAGTGGTCCACTTGCGCCTGCCAGCAATTTGAAGCCTCAGAAACATTTTCCCATGAAGTTTATTTATGTTGCTGCTGCCCTAAAAACTAAAATGATAGAACAAAAGATCAAGAAAGAAAATAACAATATTAAATGGAAGGAAGACCTTAAACAAAGGCTCCAGACTTAATCTTATTCCTAATGGGAGGCCTGCATATAAAGGAAGTGGGACTGAAATTGACAGGCTTTGGCTGGAACAGCATGTTTGTCTGACAGGCTACAGGAGCGGCAGCTGTAATCGACCGGAGGATTTGGCCCTTTGGTGACAATCAACAATTCTGTTGGGGACTCTCATGGACAGGCTGTCCCCTATTGTGGTGTGTTTCATGATCCTTTGACCTTAAGCTTTAGTAGCTCTGTTGTGTCCAACTCTTTGTGACCCCATGCGCTGTATCCCAGCAGGCTCCTCTGTCCCTGGGATTCTCCAGGCAAGAATACTGGAGTGGGTTGCCATTTCCTTCTCCAGGGGATCTTCCCCAACCCAGAGATTGAACCCAGGTCTCTTGCATTGGTAGCAGATTCTTTACCATCTGAGCCACCAGGGAAGCCCAGAGTGAAGATATAAGTTAAGACTCATGGTGACCTTAAGGCAGGACCACAAACTTCACTCCTATTAAATTAAGTTTACTACCCATGCTATGAGGGGGCAGAAAACAGAACTTACAGAATGTTTTCCCAAAGCTTTTAGCTAAACTTCTAACTTATGACAATAGATATATAATATATGTAGTTGAGTGTCCAAGTTCATAGTTTAGAAGACGCAAGATAAAGAAAGTATTTATCCCTATTTTTGTATTTATCCTTATTTTTGCTTGAGCTGTTCTTTCTTCCATCTTGGTGTTCCAAGATTCCTTCTTTTTATCATTTCCTTTCTGTTGAGACAACTTCCTCTAAGAACAAACTATCTTAGTTTTCCTTCATCTGAAAATGTCTCGATTTCTTCTTTATTCATGAAAGATATTTTCACTGGATATAAGGTTCTGGGTTGACAATTTTTCTTTTTTTCAGCATTTGAAAAATGTTGTGCTGCCTCCTTCTGGCCTCCATGTTTTCTGACAAGAAATCTTGAGTCATTTGAATTGTTTTTTTCCCCTAAAGGTAAGATGTCATTTCTCTTACACTGTTTTCAAGACTTTTGCTTTGTCTGTAGTTTTAGAAGTCTGACTATGATATGTCTCGATGTAGATTTATTTGGATTTACCATGTTTAGGATTGACTCAGATTTAGATTTATGTCTTTCAGCAGATTTGAGAAGTATTCAGTCATTTTTTCTTTGAAGATTTTTTTCAGGCCCACTTTCTTTCTCCTTTTTCCAGAACTCCTATGACATGAACACTAGATCTTTTTGGTTCCACAGGTTCCTCAAGTTCTGTTCCTTTTCTTTTTTTCCCAGTCTATTTTCTCTCTACTGTTCATATTAGGACATTTCTGTTGTTCTATACTTCAGCTGACTAGTTCTTCCTTTGTCCCAGGTGTGGGGAGGGAAACACTGCCCCTTCTCTAGGGCACCAGCCTGGGCTCTAGGTGGAAACCAAGGCAGAAGATCCTGGGCCTATGAGTCCCAAGGGCAGCCACACTCAGTAGCCAGTTGACAATCACTCTTCATGTTATAATTCTTTTCTTACCTTTGAATCATCAGTTATATCTTTTTAAAGGATACAGCCTGGCCCAGCAGTTCTATGAAAAATTAAATGAAAGGGTATGTCCACATGTGGCCCAGTGAAATAAAAGAGCAGCAATACGAGGATTTGGGGAAGGGGCATCCAGAACTACATGCACAGTAGCCAGAGGCTAAGCAAAGAGGCACCCAGGTGACGGCAAAGACACAGATGCGGCAGGATGGGACTTGATGAAGTCACAGCCACCAGTCAATCCCCTAGAATCCTGAAAAGAGGAAGTGGAGGTCCTGCTCTCACTAAGTGGTTGCTAAGTCGCTTCAGTCGTGTCCAACTCTGTGTGACCCCATAGACGGCAGCCCACCAGGCTCCCCCATCCCTGGAATTCTCCAGGCAAGAATACTGGAGTGGGTTGCCATTTCCTTCTCCAGTGCATGAAAATGAAAAGTGAAGTCGCTCAGTCGTGTCCGACTCTTCGCAACCCCATGGACTGAAGCCTACCAGGCTCCTCTGCCCATGGGATTTTCCAGGCAAGAGTACTGGAATGGGGTACCATTGCCTTTTCCGTCACTAAGTGGGGATATTCACATTCACATAGAGGCAGGCTTCCCTGGTGGCTCAGATGCTAAAGAATCTGCCTGAAATGCATGAGACCTGGATTCAATCCCTGGGTCGGGAAAATCTCCTGGAGAAGAGAATGACCACCCACTCCAGTATTCTTGCCTGGAGAATTCCATGGACAGAGGAGTCTCACAGGCTGCAGGATTGCAAAGAGTCAAACAGGACTGAGCAACTGAGCATATATACTCAAATGAGTGAGACAAAAGAGTTATTCAGTCCACACCCATTATATAGATAAGTAAACTCAGACTTAGGTGTGATAACAGCAGTAACAGCCTTTAATAATAGCAGAGCTGGCATGTGCACCGTGTTGGACTGACCTCAAAATTTATATTATGTTTACTAAAGGAGAAGGGGTGAATTCTTGGGAGATGCGTTGTGAAGTTGGCAGACTGTTAGACTCCAAGAATAGAATGAGAGGAAATTTTATGAAGTGGACACTCCAATCATGCTATCTGTGAAGAAGATGCTAAAAGCCTGCAAGTGGAGACCCAGAGGGTTGGGAAGAGGCAGAAATATCTTTGGCCAGAGAGAGCTAAGTCATGTGATCACTGAATGTCGGCAGTCATATGTGTCACTTCAAAAATGATTGTAGTACATTAGGCAGCATCCATTGAATGTACTCAAAGTTCAAAACTTTATAGCGAAACTGAGAAAGTAAAAAAGCACACTGTTCAGCAAGATTGCTGCTTGGCAAGTGTACCCACAAGAGTTTTTATGGCCATGTCTCTGCTTAACCTAAAACTAGCCATGAACCATAGCTTCAATGTAGACAGAAAATTTCTTTGAGCCACTTAGTGCCCATTAGACTGTGCCAGCGTCCCAGATACACCACTTCCTCTGTGCCTCAGTGTGCTGGTCTGCCGGCAGAAGAGGAAAGCAACCCCACCAAATGCTGGGGTGATGCCTCAGTCTTTGTGATTATCCCAGATCTCACAAGTATGGTGTAAGTGCTGCTGCTGCTGCTGCTAACTAGCTTCAGTCGTGTCCAACTCTGTGCGACCCTATAGACAGCAGCCCACCAGGCTCCCCCATCCCTGGGATTCTCCAGGCAAGAACACTGGAGTGGGTTGCCATTTCCTTCTCCAATGCATGGAAGTGAAAAGTGAAAGCGAAGTCGTTCAGTTGTGTCCAACTCCTAGAGACCCTATGGACTGCAGCCTACCAGGCTCCTCCGTCCATGGGATTTTCCAGGCAAGAGTTCTGGAGTGGGTTGCCAGTGCCTTCTCTGATGGCATAAGTGCAATGCCCCTGAAAGCAGAGTCAGTGGTGTATTTGTAAATGGTTAGCAACAGGCTAGCCCTTGGGGGAGGAACCCTAATTTATAGTGTTTGCCAACTTCAGCTGCTTTCAAACGACCAGTATGATATCACCAAACATGAAGTTGGGAAGAGATGCAGAGTAGCCTATCATTATACAGCACAGATATGATTGATATAAAACACCTCAAAAGTACAGTCGCTCAGTCGTGTCCAACTCTGCAACCCCATGAATTGCAGCACGCCAGACCTTCCTGTCTATCACCAACTCCCAGAGTTTACCCAAACTCATGTCCATCAAGTTGGTGATGCCATCCAGCCATCTCATCCTCTGTCATCCCCTTCTCCTCCTGCCCCCAATCCCTCCCAGCATCAGAGTCTTTTCCAATGAGTCAACTCTTTGCATGAGGTGGCCAAAGTATTGGAGTTTCAGCTTTAGCATCATTCCTTCCAAAGAACACCCAGGACTGATTTCCTTTAGAATGGACTGGTTGGATCTCCTTGCAGTCCAAGGGACCCACCCTCAAGAGTCTTCTCCAACACCACAGTTCAAAAGCATCAATTCTTCGACACTCAGCTTTCTTCCCAGTCCAACTCTCACATCCATACATGACCACTGGAAAAACCATAGCTTTGATAGATGGACCTTTGTTGGCAAAGGAATGTCTCTGCTTTTTAATATGCTGTCTAGGTTGGTCATAACTTTCCTTCCAAGGAGTAAGCGTCTTTTAATTTCATGGCTGCAATCACCATCTGCAGTGATTTTGGAGCCCCCCCCAAAAAAGTCTGACACTGTTTCCCCATCGATTTCCCATGAAGTGATGGAACTAGATGCCATGATCTTCATTTTCTGAATGTTGAGCTTTAAGCCAACTTTTTTAACTCTCCTCTTTCACTTTCATTAAGAGGCTTTTGAGTTCCTCTTCACTTTCTGCCATAAGGGTGGTGTCATCTGCATATCTGAGGTTATTGATATTTCTCCCAGCAATCTTGATTCCAGCTTGTGCTTCCTGCAGCCCAGCGTTTCTCATGATGTACTCTGCATAGAAGTTAGATAAGCAGGGTGACAATATACAGCCTTGACGTACTCCTTTTCCTCTTTGGAACCAGTCTGTTGTTCCATGTCCAGTTCTAACTGTTGCTTCCTGACCTGCATATAGGTTTCTCAAGAGGCAGGTCAGGTGGTCTGG
>NW_011494950.1:1160648-1176974 GCF_000754665.1 Bison bison bison | reverse complement strand
GAGCATTCTTTGGCATTGCCTTTCTTTGGGATTGGAATGAAAACTGACCTTTTCCAGTCCTGTGGCCACTGCTGAGTTTTCCAAATTTGCTGGCATATTGAGTGCAGCACTTTCACAGCATCAAATTTCAGGATTTGAAATAGCTCAGCTGGAATTCCATCACCTCCACTACCTTTGTTCGTAGTAATGCTTTGTAAGGCCCACTTGACTTCACATTCCAGGATGTCTGGCTCTAGGTGAGTGATCACACCATCGTGATTATCTGGGTCGTGAAGATCTTTTTTGTACAGTTCTTCTGTGTATTCTTGCCACCTCTTCTTAATATCATCTGCTTCTGTTAGGTCCATACAATTTCTATCCTTTATTGATCCCATCTTTGCATGAAATATTTCCTTGGTATCTCTAATTTTCTTGAAGAGATCTCTACTCTTTCCCATTCTGTTGTTTTCCTCTGTTTCTTTGCATTGATTGCTGAGGAAGGCTTTCTTATCTCCCCTTGCTATTCTTTGGAACTCTGTATTCAGATGCTTATATCTTTCCTTTTCTCCTTTGCTTTTCGCTTCTCTTTTTTTCACAGCTATTTGTAAGGCCTCCCCAGACAGCCTTTTGCTTTTTGCATTTCTTTTCCATGGGGATGGTCTTGAACATCATAAAATGATTAAGATGTGATAGATTTAGAGTATTAATTACCCTTATTTTATATAATTTGTTTAATTGCAAGTTTATCTAATTTAATTTTTAATATTGACTGTGTTTAACAACTGGCTTACAAATTTCCTGAAAATTTAACAGTTGGCTCTTGTGAGTTGGTATAAGCCAGAACCAGTATCGTACTGAGCCAATGTTTCCTTTTATGGATAAGTATTGAGTGAAAGGTGAACTTGTAAAAGGATGGGCTTTTACATAGGGGTAAATTATCCAAGGAGGTAACACACACACAAAAAGAAGCTGTGAAGCAGTCTTAGGGGTTTTGTTTTTACTTTTTACTTATTCTATGTCAGAATAGTTTTGCTCTATCATTTTACTTAATGATTTGTCAAACTGTGACTTCTCTATTGAGCCCTCTGTGGAATATATCAAAGGCCTTCCACATTTCCATCATAATAAAATATAATGGGTACCATCTTTATAGTTTATCTGTCTCATAGACAACATGAATGGGGGACGGAGGATGGATGGGGGAAGATTGTAGTTGAATAAGATGAACTGGTGGTTTAGCACCACTTCACTGCCAACAAACCCTATATTAAATTTAATGTGGCTCTCAAAGATAAAAGAGGCAGATGGGACACATGTAGAAATCAGCAGGATGTGTTAGAGCAGTTAAAGATCAAAGATATGGCTAATCCCTGCCCCTGAGGATTTTGTGCACGGATATGTCCCCAGTGCCCAACGCACTGCCAAGCAGAGGCACAGTGGTACCTGAGGCTCTCTCACTGGCTGTCGGTTCTCCATCCTTCAGGAGCAAGCTCAGCACCCCCGATGCAAAGAGAGCTGTCTAAAGAAGAAACTGCCAGGCAAAATGAACTTACCCTCTGGAAATTCAGCACCCTGTTGCATTATTCAGAGTTCTAAGGGAGACCTTCTTAGGAATATATATATTGTTGGAAGAGTTACAAAGTTTATAAATTGTAGACTTCCAAACTTCCGAGTTATTAAAGAAAAGTAACTCACTACCACTTATTTTGTAACAACCAAATATCAAACTCAGGTCAGTTTCTCCTTAACTTGATAATGGCCTCACCCATGATGGATTAAGTTTCTCTGAGAAAATCTTCACCTAGGTGTACAGGATTGAGTATATTGAAAGTGTTAGTCTCTCAGTCATGTCCAACTCTTTGCAACCCCATGGACTGTAGCCCACCAGGCTCCTCCGTCCATGGAATTCTCCAGACAAGAATACTGGAGTGGGTAGCTATTCCCTTCTCCAAGAGATCTTTCTGAGCCAGGAATCGAACTCAGTTCTGCTTTACTCTGCAGATTCTTTATTGTCTGAGCCACCAGGGAAGCCCTTACAGGATTGCTGACCAACAATTAAATCTAGCCATCATCGGGCCCCAAAGCTTCAGAGGAAATAGTATTTCTTATCAGAAGTTACCTCCTCATAGTCTGCCTTTTCCCCCTGGACAGCATCCCCTTCCTTGAGCTCCTGCCTATAAATTTCATCTGATTTTCACAATTTTAGTGAGTCTGCTGTGAAACATTTAGACTTCCAATAACACTCAAAAAATTAAAAATAACTCCTTGACCACATACTTTTCATGTTCCACAATAAATCCGCACTTAAACATACAGAATATGCAATTTATGGCAAATCACATTGTCACATATCTAAACCTAATTTGCCCAGGAATCCTTAAATCATCTTCCTTCTAGACACTCATGAAACTAACATTTGGAAATAAGAAAGTCAAAGAATGGCCTATCAAACAAAATTTAAAATATTTCCCATTAGAAAGGTATACAACTCAACAGGGTGAAATTTCACAAATGAGACTCTCAGCACAAAAGGAAAAGGCAATAAATATTTCTCTACATATGTAAAGCAAGGAGAACAGAATTTTAAGTCTCACTTAGCTTTTAAGCTGATGCATAGCTGAAGACAATAATATACCCAGGAGCCAGCATGAAGCCATCTTTCCAAGGTGGGACATTGTAGGAAACTGAAACATTAAGTGTAACCTAAGGCATCTGTGAAAGACAAAGCTGTTCTTGGGATAATAGAGACAATACATTTTCAAATATTGAATAGAGCAAGATGACCAAAACCTTGAAATGTTCAAGGAAATTCACTTTTATTACATAATGTAAACAGCTTCACAAGGGAAACACACATAGAATACTTTCAGCAGGAAAAGAAAACTTTTTATATAAATTATAAGCAGTTATGAAGCTTATTTTCACAGAAGCATAATTTTAATCTAGTTACAGTCTTTTCATGTGTCATTATTTTATAAACTCTTCACCATGCAACAACAAAGTCCACCTAGTCATCATTGTAATGACTGTCGTAGGCTGGGTTCCTCCAGAACAGATGCTGAGACAGACGTGAATGCAAATAGCTTCTTTAGGAGGTGATTCCAAGAAGCAGTCAGAAAACTGAGCGAGTAAGACAAGGAAAGGTGCCCAGGAGCAGGCTATCACCCCAGGCAACCAGGGGTCAATCACTGGTTCGAGGGCTGTTTCCAGTGGGTGTTAACTCCCCAACGCTTTGAGGCTGCCCTGTTCAAAGCTGAGAAGACCGCAACAGCTGGAGGAAGCTCACAAGTAAAGATCTGTAGCTCTTTCTGCAACTGAAAGTTTTGGGGTAGAGTATATGAGCTGGAAGCCTTGAGGGTGTGTGGCCAGGACCCAGGAGCATCAGACACAATAATGTGATATCTCATCACGTTTCTGTGTCGTTGTTTTTCTATTTGCTTCAAGAAACACAGATTTAATTGTCCAAGTTTCAGGAAGAAATCAGTCAATGTAACATCCATGTGAAACTTAGAATATGTACCTGGGGAAACAGATACGTTAAACTGCTTTGTAATCGATGTGCTGGAAAGCTAAGTACATCATTACTATTCAAAAAGTGTTCAATCACTTCACCCTCACGAAGACAATTATTATTTTAAAAAAAAAACAGAATACAGTAAGTATTGACAAGGATATGGAGAAATTGGAACCCTTGGGCATTACTGGTGGGAATGTAAAATGCAGTTACTATGGAAAACAGTATAAATAATTAAAAAATAGAATTATCCATATAATACAACAATTCCACTTCTGGGTATCTACCAAAAGAATTGAAATCAGGGACTGAAACAGATATTTCTGCACCCATGTTCATGTTAAAAGAAAGAACCCAAGTGCCCATCAGTAGATGATTAGGGAAGTAAAATGTGGTATACACATATAAAGGAATATTATCCAGCCTTGTAAAGGAAGGAAATTCTGACACAAGCCACAACATGGATAAACCTTGAAGATATGCAAAGTTAAATAAGCTGGGTACCAAAATACAAATGTTGTACAGTTCTACTTATATGAGGTACCTGGAGTGTAGGGCTTCCCAGGCGGCTCAGACGGTAAAGATTCTGCCCACAATGCGGGAGACTTGGATTCAATCCCTGGGTTGGGAAGATCCTTGGGAGAAGGGAATGGAAACCCACTCCCGTATTTTTGCCTGGAGAATTCCATGAACAGTGGAGCCTGACAGGCTACCGTCCATGGGGCCACAGAATGTGAGGTACCTAGAGTAGTCAAATTCATAAAGACAGAAAGCAAACCAGTAGTTTCCAGAGGCTGGGGGAACGAGGAGTGGGGAATGACTGTTTAATGGATATAGTGTTTCAATCTAGGAAGAGGGAAAAAGTCCTGAAGGTGGATGATACTGGAGGTTGCACAACAAAGTGAACATATTTATACCACTGAACTGTACACTTAAAATGGTTATAATGGTAAATGCTATTTTATTTATATTTAACTGCAATATTTTTTAAATCTTGCAAATTTTTAAGTTTTTCTAAATAAAAAATTAACTACTATTCTATGCAGCAGTATTGGTAAATTTTTCCAAGATGTTTATCAATTTTCTCAACATCTTCCAAGCTGTATATACTTAGTTTCTGGAAATTAACATCTGCTGCTGCTAAGTCGCTTCAGTCGTGTCCGACTGTGTGCGACCCCAGAGACGGCAGCCCACCAGGCTCCCCCGTCCCTGGGATTCTCCAGGCAAGAACACTGGAATGGGTTGCCATTTCCTTCTCCAATGCATCAAAATGAAAAGTGAAAGTGAAGTTGCTCAGTCGTGTCTGACTCTTAGCGACCCCATGGACTGCAGCCCACCAGGCTCCTCCGTCCACGGGATTTTCCAGGCAAGAGTACTGGAGTGGGGTGCCATTGCCTTCTCCGTATCTTCCTCTAAATGAACAGTAGGTGTCTCACTTACCCTGAAACACGGACTGCTGCAATTATGTTAGAAGCTTCAGCGATTAAAGCAGCCGTGGTCTTTGCCAGAGCACTGTCAGTCAGTTGTAACTAGGCCCGGGAATCAAGTCACTCTATGGAAACTCCCCTATATGCCAGACTATTGGGCAGTCACCCCAAGAAGCAGAAAGTCGGGCTTCTTACAGGCCCCCCAGGCAGCTGCCCAGCCAGTCACCACCAGAGGTTTTCCCCTATCCCCTGAGCCCAGGGTCCTCTCCACACTTCCTCATAGATTCCCACACTTCATGGAAAAACAGTCACAAGGAAATTGCAAATTGGTATGTATTTGTCCAAGATGACATTCTGAAAATTAATTTTGCAAATTCTCCTCTAGTCTCTGAGTCATTGCCAGGACTTCATGTCTAACTGTCCTCCCACTAAAGAGACAGAAAATGTAGCCGCAAAGTAAATAAATGGATTAGAGTGGGGACAATCCACAGAGAGGGCTTCCTGGTGACTCAGTGGTAAAGAATCTGCCTGCCAAAGCAGGAGACACAGGTTCAATCCCTGGGTTGGGAAGATCCCCTGGAGCAGGAAATGGCAACCCATTCTAGTATTCTTGCCTGGGAAATTTCACAGACAGAGGAGCCTGGCAGTCCATGGGGGTTATGAAAGAGTCAGACACAACTTAGCGACTGAATAGTAACAATATCCACAGGGCACTGAGAGAAACAAAGACAAGATCCAGATTTTCTGCAGTTCTCCAGCCTTTGTACACTCAGACTGAGCTGGATTGACCAGCTCCCTCATTTTAGGGAGCTAGTTTTAGATATCACTGTTGTTTAGACGTTGGGCAAACATCACTATCGCTCAGGTATCGCTGTCGTATATACGGCATTACTGCACAGTGATTAAGAGAATGGGCTCTGGTGTCGGCTGGATCTGCATTCCAGGAGCGCAGTCAATGAGCTCTGTCATTTAACCTCCCTAAGCATCAGTGTATAAAGAGGGTAGTTGAGAAAGCTGCAGGAAATAATCACAGTGGCAGACTTCTGCTTATATATTAGTTAAGGATAATTAGTTCTTTCTTGTAATTCAGCTATATGATAACTGCTGTTCCATCTCACTTTTTAAAAACGGTGCCAGCAACTTAGAGATGAAGCTGGCTCTCCTGGGAGAAATATCTGGCCTGGAGAGAGTCTGTGACTAAACCCTTTTGGAGTCAGAGCCAAGCCTGGGGTGGATCAGCAGAGCCTGGAGCCTCTCTTAACCCATGTTTGTCAGACAAAGACTGAGGGGAGTCACCGTGCTACAGGTCAGCTGGACAAGTCCTACACACACATGGGCAGAAATTTAGCTCATACCCGAGTGGTCTCCAGGAGGACACAGGCTGGAACAGGGGCCAAAAGCCCCTTTCATTTAGAGGTTTCAAAAACAGTAATATCGTTTACAAAGGGGATCATAGATGGACAAAAGGCACGGTGTAGGAACATGTCCTTAGATGGGGACATGTTCTATCAAGTCTCTGATCCAGTGACTCACCACCTTTAAGGGCAATGGTCAGTTCTGGGGTCAGGCAGTCTTGGGCTCAAATTCTGGCTTGTCAACTATTAGTGATGCACCTTTGGACAAGTTATTTACCCAGCCAGGTTTCAATTTCCTCATCCATAAATTGAGAATAAACAATTCCTCTTTCACAACAATAACAGCAAATGGTGCCACTCTGGAGATGTTCCTGTTTAACATCCTGGTAGAATTACCTCATTCACTCTTTTCTCAGCTTGGTTGAAATTTTTCATTTTAACAAAAGACATCCTAATGCAGCCCTTTGTTTTCATAATTAGTCGACTTATGGCACACACATATAACTTTCACTCCACACCACCATCCCCCTACACCTCACCCCTATCCCACTGCCTAGGGCACTGTGTGACCCTACCCCATCCCTTTCCAAATGTCAATTAAGAAGATAAAGAGGTCTCAGTCTCCATTTACCCTCAAACACCTTCTTCAGAGGTAACTGAATCTGATCTAATAAAGTAGCCTGGTGGCCAAAACAAAAACAATAACCCAATACCCAATAATTAGTTCTATTCTCCCAAGCATTAATATGGTTTTCATTCTTCAAACATTCTTACTTTAATAAGATGGGATATGTCTAACTCAAACATGGAGCTACCACTCCCTGCCCAACATCTGTGCTTTCAAGTGGTTCAATTCATGGTCATAAAAATTGTGTCTGTATTGCTTTCAATGAAGCTATAAAAAGTCAATATAGTATACATCTCTTCAAATTCACCCAGACCAAAAATAAAAAATCAGCCATCTCACAGACTATCAATTAGAAAAAAAAAAATCTAAGTGCAAATAGAAACAAGATAAGCATTTGTTTCCCAAGTGGTCCCAGTGGTAAAGAACCCGCCTGCCATTGTGGGAGATGCAAGAGACACAGGGTTCGATCCCTGAGTGGGGAAGATCCCCTGAAGAAGGGAATGGCTATGAACTCCTGTATTCTTGCCTGGAGAATTCCATGTACAGAGGAGTCTGGCGGGCTACAGTCTATGGGGTTGCAAAGAGTCCGACACGACTGAAGGGACTTAGCATGTCAAATGGAGTTTAAAGTTTTTTTTACGTTATAGCTCATTGTAATTGGCCAAACTTTTCTGCTTAGTGATACAGGATATTTGGTAAACTGGCCAAGTTCAACAATACATCTCCCTATGAATGGCAAGAATATACTAAAAGGTCACTCTTCTGTCAAAGCTTCAAATAATACAGAAAGCAGAGGAAAACCATCGAAGTCTCTGTTTTTTTAATGTCCAAAAGTATAAAGAATAATATATGAATCTCTATATATCTATCACCCAGTCCCCATCACCAGTTAATTATCAAATGTTGCCAATTCAAAAACCTTTGAAAGGTAAATTTATACCATCTTATATGTCATCTAAAGTATGCATTTTCACAAAAAATAAAATAGGCACCTGTTTTAGGGCAGCTGAAAGACTGAATTAAATCTCAGAGAAGGAGAGGAAGGCACTACACGTGCTCTGGTGAAAAGTAAACCTAGGAAGTGTGTTGCCTTGAGCTAAATCCCTGGTCTCCAAGTGCTTAGAGAGGCCGGGGAGGAGGGTTATAAAGTCCTAACCCTCTTTGTTCCTGGGAAACAGGTCTCAGGCAGCTTCAGCCCAGCCAATCTCTGACTCACTGGCAGCAGACCCTCCTCCTCCTGACTCCATCCATTCCCCACGCCAGTCTCAATAAAGAAGAAACCAGTCTCCAGGCGGCATCTGGCCAGGAGTGTGATCTGGAGATGATTCCAGGTTAGCCCAGGAGGTCCAGCAACATTGCTGAGTGCCCTCTATGTGCCAGGTAACACTTCACCGCAGCACTTCTCTGTCCTGACTGCCGCTTTATAATCACCTGGGAAACTTTGGGGGAAATACCTGGGATCACCCCAGACTAAGTATCTCAGCCAGAACCGTTAACACACAGCAGTCCTTCCAACAGTCCAGTGAGCTAGGGACCTCTGAGCTCTGAAAGGATGTGGATGTTAAATGGCAGAGCTGGGATTTAAAGGCAAGGCTTTCTTGTTTCCAAACCCTGCTGTCCTCACTGACCACAGCACTGAACATCAGTGTTTCTAAGTCTTTCTTTAGGCCATAAGATCCATTCAGGCGGTAATTCCCAGATCTAGCTCATGGCAGGTACTTTATACGTATCTTAAATTGAATGAATAACTAAATGGATATTTCATGTTCTAGAAATTGAATAAGAGTTGTATGTCCGCGTTATCCAGATCAGTGAAGGCAGGAGAGATAAACTGGGAGATTTATCTATACACACTACTATATATATACAATAGATAACTAATAAGGACCTACTGTCTAGAACAGGGAGCCCTCCTCAATACTCTGTAATGGCCTATATGGGAAAAGAATCAAAAAGAGTGTGGGAGTGTAACAGATTCACTTTGCTGTACACCTGAAACTAACCACACTGTAAATCAACTACACTCCAATAAAAATTTTAATCAACTATACTTCAGTTTAACTAATGTAAAAAATGAACTTCTTTTTTTAACAAATGTAAAAAATGAACAAATAAATAAATAAATTAGAATAGAAAAAAGAAAGGAAAGAAAACTGCCAAATGAGGGACTTCCTCAAAAAGCTAAACACAGATGACCATACAACTATGCAATTTCACACCTAGGTATATACCCAAATGCAAGGATTCAAACAGATACTTGTACATCAGTGTTCATTGTAGCAGTATTCACAATAGCCAAAAGATGGAGACAACCCAAACGTTTATCAGCAGTGAGTGTGTGTGGGCTCACGCTTTCAGTTGAGTCTGACTCTTTGGACCCGAGTGGACTGTGGTCCACCTGGGTTTTCTACCCATGGAATTTTCCAAGAAAGAATACTGGAGTGGGTTGAAATTTCCTACTACAGGAGATTGTCCCGACCCAGGGATTGAACCTGCAGATCCTGCATTGGCCGCAGATGCTTTACCACTGCGCCACCCGGGAAGCCTGACCATCAACAGGTGAATGGATAAACAATATGTAGCATATACGTATTCAGCCATAACAAAGAATGAAATTCTGATATTTACTACAACTGAACTAATCTTAAAGACATCATACTAAGTGAAATAAGCTGAATAAAAGGACAAATATTGTATGATTCCCCTTACATGAAATATCTAGAATAGGCAATTTAATAGAGACAGAAAGTAGATTAGTTTCTGGAGGCTGGAAGGAGAGGAAATAGGGAATTAGTACTTAATGATTATAGTTTCTATTAAAGGTGACCGAAAAGGTTTGGAAATAGATACTGGTAATAGGTTCACAACATTGTGAATATAATTAATGCCACTGAATTGTCATTTCAGATGGTTAAAATGGCAAATTCTATGGTGTATATATATTGGTTTTATATATATGTGTATATATATACATATATATATAACCACAATTTTAAAAATTAATAGTTGTATATTAAAAACCATTGAATTGTAATATTTTAAGTGGGTGAATTGCATGATACGTAAACTGTATCTAAATAAAGTGACTTTAAAAAAGAAACGAAGTGAAGGGGGCTTGTCCCCGTGGTCACAGTAGATACAGCAACGGTGAGGTGGTGAGTGGTCCGGTAGGGTGACATGACACGCAAAGCTGACGGCTGGGGAAGCGGGGGGAGGAAAATGATCTGTAGCTTGATTACCTAGAAAACCTACCACACAGAAACCTCTGACCCTAGACCACATCTAAATGACCGAATTACAACTAGAAAGATTTGGTGGGAACCTCATAAAAGTCTCTTTTCACTCTAAGAGTTCCCTCAAGGTTCACTCTAAGTCCAAAGTTCAAATGATCGAATAAGTTACAATTACCCTCTTGCAGCTGTCCCACTTCAGGGAAATCCCACTCCCACACGTGTCCCGTACTGGGAGGCAAAGGACAGGCTGCCCAGATCCCACGCCATAGGGTAGGAGAAGCAAAGGCGCCCACTTACAGCCACCAGTGGGGTCCCCAGTGTTTCAGATCAGTGAGTCTCAGGCAACTCTAAATCCTACTTTGTGGATCTAATTTGTAAGGCCACTCCCAACTCCTAGCGCCACTCCCAACTGTCAGCTTGAGTTTCCAGAGGCAGAAGTTATGTGCTACCACTTTCTTAGAGATGAGAATACTTGAGAAGGGGGTAGCAGGTGGTGCGGAAAGAGAGGAAAGGAATGTTGAGGAGAAGCACCAATACAAGGGTGAATGGCTGGACTGGAAACTTGGCATCAAGCACAACTGATTGCTCAGACTCTCTTCCAAGAACCATAAGAATTAGTGCTTCAGAGAATACTTATCCATTAGATTCCATCTCCTCCTAGTAAATAGATTTCCTTAAAAGACTTGAAATCTCCTGCACTTCTGCATCGTGCCCTAGATCTCAGCAGCAGTAGTGGATTCCAGTGGTAGGAGGCAAAAGCTGTGTCATGCAGACATGAAGCAAGGTGTTTTCAGGTGGTGCCTGATGTGGTACAAGGCCATGCAGAATTGGTCTCCACAGAGTAAGCTGAGAAGAATAAGTGGCCAAGGTTCATGGATTACATGAGGTCAAGGGGATCTGTGGAGACACACAAGAATTGTCTAATATGGCAATATTTTTGTGATCACTTTCCATGTTATTAATATTTAATTTTTGCACAGAATGGTTGTACAGATTAATTAGAGCCTACATACTCTAATTAGAGCCAATGTACAATATATGTCAAATAATGCTGCCCACCTACTCAAGGATGCTCACATCCTAATGCCTAGAGCCTGGGAATGTGAGTTTACAAAGCAAAGGGGAATTGAGGTTTTAGATAAAATTAACATTGCTAATCAATCCACCTTAAAATAGGGAGCTTATCTGAGTGGGCCCAATGTAGTCACATGCTTGCTGGCTCAGTCGCTAAGTTGTGTCTGATCCTTTGTGACCTCATGGACTGTAGCCCACCAGGCTCCTCTGTCCATGGATTTCCCAGGCAAGAATACTGGAACAGGTTTCCATTTCCTTCTCCAGGGAATCTTCCTTACCCAGGAAATCAAACCCACATCTCCTGCATTGCAGGCAGATTCTTTACCACTAAGCCACTTGGGAAGCCCAGGGTAATCACAGGGGTCCTTAAAACTGGAAGCAGAGGCAGAAGACTCAGTGTCAGAGTGATGCAATGTGAGAAAGACTCCACCGACCACTGATGGCTTTGAAGCTGGAAGCAGGCCACAAGCCAAGGAATGCAAGCAACCTCTTGAAACTGAAGAAGGCAGAGAAATGGATTTTCTTAGAGCATCCAAAAAAGAACGCAGCCCTGTTGACACCTTAGCTCAGGGAGAGCCACATCAGACTTATGACCTACAGAACTATAAAATAATAAATGTCTATTGTTTTAAGTCACTAAGTTTGTGGTAATTTGTTACAGCAATAATGAGAAACTAATACATCTCCGCAATATGTTAAAGTATGACTTGTTGGGTCAAAGATCATGCAAAATTTAGTAATCCCTTTATATGTGTTGCATTCCAGGAAGATAGTAGCAGTTTTAAATGCCATCAACAAAGAGAATTTCCAAAACCAGAGAGTATTTTTGTTTTCTAATTTTTAGTAATTGACAGGCAAAATTTGTACCTAAATGTTTTAAATTCATTCTTATTATTGATTACTTATGATACGTGTTTATTGATTCCTCCATAGATTAGGAATATAGCAGCCATTTTTATTTCTTCTTTTGTAAATTACTTGTTCAAATTCTCTGACCATTTTCCTTTCCAGGTATTCATCTTTTCTTAGTGCTTTATAAAAATAGGCATTTGTGTCACATAGGTTGAAAATGTTTGTAATTTGGCTTTATGCTTGATGTGTCAAGGTACAGAAGGTTCAACTTTCATATCATAAATCAAACTTTTACAGTTTCTGCCTCTGATGTCATATCTCAAAGTCTCTTTCTCCTTTCTACATGTACAAATATTCATCTATATCTTCACTTAGTGCTTTTATAGCTTGAACAATGTGCATTAAGAATATAACTCAGTTTCCCCTCAATGATTACCCAGCAATCTCAACAACAAAAGGATCAACTTACCCACCAGAGTAAGTTTAAAGATGCTATTTCAAAACAATTTCTGATATAGACTTGAATCCTTAGCTTTTTAAAATAAACTCATATTTGAAAGTGAAAAAGTTGCCCCAAAATAGCAATTTTCTATTTAATGTTCTCAATTTGTGTATCACAGTCTCATGGATTCACATTTACCCTTTAAGGTAGGAAAGGTCTAACCCTGAAAGAAATGTCAAACAAGTAAGTAACCACACCATCTCTAAAATAAAGTTATGTTTTCCAGTTATAAAACACCAAAGTCTTTAGCCACAAAGCAGAGAAAGAAAAAAAGAAAAAACCCACATCCTTTGTGTTTCATTATATATTACTGTCAGTACCTGAAACTAAATAGTCTCCATATGTGAATAACAGGAGCCATGAATATTCCTTTTCCTTTCTCTTTTCCTCCTGCCATTTGTCTCCTTCTAATTCCTGGAGGTAAGACATATTTTCATATGCTTTTCAGTTTTGCTTCTAAGAAAATTGAATTTTATATTGGTTTACTTTTTGTTCAATATTGTGTAAAAGTAAAAAAGAAATCATAACTTAATTTCTAATACTATTTCATGTTACTTTTAGTCTTTGCTATTGAAATGGCATATTGCTTTTTAAAATGAAAACATGACCTATTGTGTTTACAGCAAAAATATGAAAGCATAACTATATCTGGAGGGTCTCACAATTCAGGCCAGATCCACAGAGCAAAACTGGCTAGTGAAAAACCAACAAAGCCATTAAACTTGGGATGGATAGATTGTTTATCAACTGGAGAGCTTAGTTACCCTCTGTCTGGTGGCTCAGACAGTAAAGAATCCACCTGCAGTGCAGGAGACTGGGTTCGATCCCTGGGTTGGGAAGATCCCCAGAGAAGGAAATGGCAACCCACTCCAATATTCTTGCCTGGAGAATTCCATGGACAGAGGAGCCTGGTGAACTACAATCCATGGGGTTGCGAAGAGTCAGACACAACAGAGCGACTAACACAACTCATAACTCTCAGATAAATCTTAAAATTTTGGTTTTCAGAATGAATTATGTTTATTTCCAGTAGTAGGAATAGTAAAGAAAGCAATAAATCAATGTAAAATAATCCAATGAACTATATATATGTGTGTGTCAACATTTAATAAAACTTACAGTTAAGTATATTCTAAGTGTTTGACATACACTCTTCTTACATATTATTGTTATCAGCCCAATTTACATACGAGGAAACTAAGGCACAAAGAGGTTAAGACAACTTACTAAAGTCATCAGCTAGTAAGTAGTAGGTCTGGGATTTGAACCCAGAGTTCATGTTCTTAACCACACATTATGATATCTTATAGCTCAGTGATACCTTCAGAGCTGGGATTCTTCATGTGGGATCCATGAGCTCCTTCAAGGGCATGAATGGGCACTAAGAAGTCTGTGACTCTCCCAAAGTGAAAGAAAGAAAGTGAAGTCACTCAGTTGTGTCCAACTCTTTGCAACCCCATGGACTGTAGCCTACCAGGCTCCTCCGTCCATGGGATTCCCCAGGCAAGAGTACTGGAGTGGGGTGCCATTTCCTTCTCCAGGGGATCTCCCCAACCCAGGTCTCCCACATTGCAGGCAGACACTTTAACCTCTGAGCTACCAGGGCAGCCCGTGACTCTCCCAAAACTGTATGCAAATATTCACACGCTTATCTGTGTCTGTACTTTATTCAGATTCTCAAATGGCTCTACATTTCAAAAATAACAAAGGTATTTCAGAAAAACAGCTCTTCACAATGGATAGAGTATATTTTTTTTCATGATGAGGAACTGGATTAGAAGACTGCTTTACTATTTATTAGTTGTGTGAACTTGGGCAAGGTAATTGCTCTGCCTAAACTTTACGTTCCTTATCTCTGCATGGGAATAATAACACCCACCTTGCATTGCAGCAAACATCAGAACCAGAGTCTGAAACTTACCAGTGCCTGGTAAATCACAGATGCTTTCACTGTTATTGCTACTATAGTTGTTGCTCTTTCTTCAAATTTAATACAATTTACCAAACCATCATTCCCAACAATAAACTCATCATGGAACACTGAGATTTTTAAGGTCAATAACACAGTGTCCAACCCCAAACTGAGACAATGAAGCCTGTAGTAGGAAATGAACCGCTGAGGAATGGCAGGAAAAGGAGAATGAGGTTTCTCCCCCATCAGCTCTTACTGTATGATATTGGGTGAGTCTTCAATCTTTTTGCTTTTCGAGCGTTAATAAAAGAAATTCTATTGCCTGACAGTTTCTGCCTCCCAGGGATAGGAAGGAGATGGATACTAGGTTAAAGGTGATCTGAATTCTTGAGGAAGAGAAGTAGTGTTTAAATTCAAGATACTATTATCCAAAGCTATCATGGAAAATTGTAAAAATTCTGAACCACATGGACCACTTTGATCTTCTCTCCCTGGACACAAAGTGCATGTCTAAGCACTCATTCTGGATCTGTTCATTATTATCAGAACTTTCTCAGGGGGACACATAACTCGGTAAGACAGGATTTCACTCTGGATCACTTTTACAGTTTTTCCAGTATCCTGCGAGGGAATTATAGGAGGAAATGAAGTGGCCCCTCACACAAGACGCTACATGGCTCTAATCAAAGGGCTGAAACTCTGTGCAGGGGCTTTAATCAAAGAAAACTGGGTGTTGACAGCCGCTCATTGTGACCTGTAAGTAATTCTGAGCTCCTCTCACTCTCAGACAGTCGGGGGCGGGGCGGGGGCAGAGGCTGTCAGATGACTCTGAAGTCCAAAACCAAAACTAGGTAGGGATGGAGAAGAAAGTGTGCAAGTACATTCAGTGTTATATGCTATTATTATGTTTATCTCTGTAAGCAAAGGCCAGATCCTGTAGAATAAAATTGAAGTGTAAGACTATTTTCTCATAGTATTTTTTTAACTATAAATAGCAATATTATTAACATTTTGAAAATCAAAATGGTGGAAAACAGCACTCCCAATCTTATCAACTTCACATAATCACTGTTACTATTTTGATATATTTTATTTCAGCCTTTTTTCACAAATGTATTTCACATAGTGGAGCAAGTAAAGTGTTCTCTATGATTACAAGTGATTTACTTACTGTGATCTAGTTAGTCTTATCCCATGTTGCTACATATTAGATTGAACCATACATTACTGATATTTAACTGCTTCACTTTCCAAAACAGTCATTTCCTATGGTTCAAACTAATTTTTCCCTAATTGTGATTTGAAAGTCAGAATAATGTTTATCACCTGGATATGCTGCTGTTTTCTTCATCAGTACTTGTTGTTGGTAACTGGAACCTATTTCCCTGCTCACTTTAGCATAAATTGCATGAATAAAAGAAAAGATTTAACTAGCCCCCCACATAGAAGATCCAAGGAGATCTGCGCTCTATTGTGTTAAATGAGAATTTATCAAGGGAACTTCAGCACAATGTACACTGTAAAGATCACCATTGGCTTGATTAATAGGCCCACTTAGTGCAAAGTCTGTCCAGCAAATCAAGAAAAGCTTGTGCCCTTCTCTCCCAGATTAGCTATCATTAGGTTCACAAACTAGACTTGGGGGCTAGCAGTTTATTTCCTTCTGTGTGTGTGTTTGGATTCAGTTCAGTTCAGTTCAGTCGCTCAGTCGTGTCCGACTCTTTGCGACCTCATGAATTGCAGCACACCAGGCCTCCCTGTCCATCATCAACTCCCAGAGTTCACCCAAACTCATGTCCATCAAGTTGGTGATGCCATCCAGCCATCTCATCCTCTGTCGTCCCCTTCTC
>NW_011494950.1:1134231-1160548 GCF_000754665.1 Bison bison bison | reverse complement strand
CTTTTGAATATTCTATCTAGGTTGGTCATAACTTTCCTTCCAAGGAGTAAGTGTCTTTTAATTTCATGGCTGCAATCACCATCTGCAGTGATTTTGGAGCCCAAGAAAATAAAGTCTGACACTGTTTCCACTGTTTCCCCATCTATTTCCCATGAAGTGATGGGACCAAATGCCATGAACTTCGTTTTCTGAATGTTGAGCTCTAAGCCAACTTTTTCACTCTCCTCTTTCACTTTCATCATGAGGCTTTTTAGTTCCTCTTCACTTTCTGCCATAAGGGTGGTGTCATCTGCATATCTGAGGTTATTGATATTTCTCCCGGCAATCTTGATTCCAGCTTGTGCTTCTTCCAGTCCAGCATTTCTCATGATGTACTCTGCATATAAGTTAAATAAGCAGGGTGACAATATACAGCCTTGACGTACTCCTTTTCCTATTTGGAACCAGTCTGTTGTTCCATGTCCAGTTCTAACTGTTGCTTCCTGACCTTCATACAGGTTTCTCAAGAGGCAGGTCAGGTGGTCTGGTATTCCCATCTCTTTCAGAAGTTTCCACAGTTTATTGTGATCCACACAGTCAAAGGCTTTGGCATAGTCAATAAAACAGAAATAGATGTTTTTCTGGAACTCTCTTGCTTTTTCCATGATCCAGTGGATGTTGGCAATTTGATCTGTGGTTCCTCTGCCTTTTCTAAAACCAGCTTGAAGTTTTGTTTTTTGCTTTAGTTCTTTATTTGGCTGCATGGCATCTTTGCTGCATCAAAGAGTATCTTTCATTGTGGCACGCAGACTCTCTAGTTGTGGCATATGGTCTCAGTAGTTGCAATGCACAGGCTTAATTGCTCTGAGGCACATGGGATCTTAGTTTCCCAACTAGGGATCGAACCTGCATCTCCTGCACTGCAAGAGAGATTCTTTTTTTTTTTTTGCAAGAGAGATTCTTAACCACTGGACAACTAGGGAAGTCCCCTAGATTCAGCTTTAAAATTTCACTATTATGTCAAGATTCATTTCTTCAGTTCTACATATTCAGTTCTAGGCTCTTTTCCATCTTTGTCATCTTTGTGAGGACAAGCAAGTTATACTATCTCCCCCAAAGAAATAAACCCGCTACTTCTGCTCTCATTCTTTGGTTTAGTCTCTAGTCCTTGGGTTGAGTTTCTTCCACTAAGTGTTGATTCCACAAATCCAAGGCAGATGGAGAAACTGGCAGCTCTTCTTTCCTCAGCAGCCCATGTGGTCAGCACCCAAGCACACCTCTCCAGGCCTTGCCAACCCAATGCTCCTGCTGCTGCCAAAAGGCCTGGGATTCCCCTCCTGTTGCTTCTTCCCTGAAAAGATCTGAAGTTGAAGCATCTAAGATAACACATGTCATAGGAGTTTTAGGTAAAACACCTAAAGAAAAAAGCCTCATAAATGCCCCCTAACTTGCTGTGCTTATTTATATATAGAAAACCATGTAAAAGAACTGATAGGATTAATAAATTAAATTCATACTTAATTTCATCTGTTCTGTCACATAAATTATATCATCCTTGCTTTTTCCAGGAAGGGCAATCCTCAAGTTATTCTTGGGGCCCACTCTACATCCCATAAAGAGAAACTTGACCAAGTATTTTCCATTAAAAAGGCAATTCCCTACCCATGCTTTGATCCACAGACATTTGAAGGGGATCTTCAACTACTTCAGGTAAACATGTTTTTTTTTTCAATAACTATTTTGAAATTGCAAAATTTTGAAATTTGGTCGGTTTAACCTGAAACCAGTTTTACACACTGGCCTCATAGCCAAGACTGGCTAATGCCAGGATGTAGGTATAAGAAGCACAGCGGGGACCCAACATAATTACACAAATGTTCACCTTCTTGGAAGTCAGTTCAATTTAAAAAATATTGACAAAAGTCCTACTGTGGTAAGACCCGTCAATCCAAAGTGATAATGCCACCAGCAACTCAATTACAGTCAAACCAAGTTGCACTTGTTGACTCTTGCTCAGCAAGGGCGACTGTACACCATTAGGAATCATGGAGTGACTTGTAAGAGTGTTAGATGGGACTTATCCCAGGATTTGGGCTCATGTCAGATGAGAAGGAGTATTCTAGGAAGTAGGAGTTTGCTCTGAACTGACTATTGTCAGGAAGTGGGGTAATTCTATGATGGAGCACCTCAGTGAATCTTACTTACCTAGGAGGCTAAATCTGTGATTGATAAGAAGCAGCGGCCACTCATTTTAGCCATAGGGGGCATTTGGTCATTTTTGTGGCAGGCAAAATGACCTTACTTTTGCCTGTACTCAAACATGACCGCAAAGTGGCCTGGAGCCTTGCTCCTTTCTTTAGGCTCACCTTGTCTGATATTAAAAGCAAAAGTATTAGTTGCTTAGTCGTGTCCAATTCTTGTGATTCTTGTGACCCTGTGGAGTGTAGCCCACCAGGCTTGTCTGTCCATGGAATTCTCCAGGCAAGAATCCTGGAGTGGGTTGCCATTCCCTTCTCCAAGGGATCTTCCCGACCCAGGGATCAAACCCAGGTCTCTTGCATTGCAGGCAGATTCTTTACTGTCTGAGCCACCAGGGAAGTCCTATCTGATATTGGTGGTCTATAAAAGTGTTCATGATCAGTAGGAAAAGTTGTGGCCCATCTGTAAGTGCCAGTAAGATTTTCTCTCTTCATAAGATAAACAGGTGCTGTTCTCAAAGTGTTCACAGTTTCTAGTGAGACAGACAGACAAATACATCAACAGTTCTGATCTGGCTGTGATGTATTTGTCTTAGTGATTTATTTGTCATCAGTGATGGAGATCACTAAGAAGGGGGCTCCGAGGGAACACGGGCCGTGTCCAGGCAGTCAGGGAAGCTTTCTTAAAGAAGGTACAGGAGTCAGGAGGCAAAAAAGAGGAAAGGGCCTTCCAGGCAGGAAGTATAAGAGGAGTCTTTAATGGAAAATGCATTTGGAGGAAGAGGGAAGAAAGGGAAGTTATCATGAAATTTAAGAAAAAGGGAACCCAGACATCGTAATGGGAAGAAGTTTGAACTTTATGGGGAACGAAATGGGAAACTATTTTAAGCAGGGCAGTGACATGGTCAGACTTGTTATTAGGAGGATTACCTGACTGCTATGCAGAAAGTATGATAGAAGAGGCAGAATTGGGCAGTGTGTGCAATTCACACTCTTCCTAAGAGGGTTGAGGAGAAATTTCCCCAGCAAGACTTAAGAGGAAGCTCAAGGAATCCACACGTTCCCATACTAGGAGTAAAGAGAGGACCTAGAGCTTTGTATGCTTATGGCAAACTCCCCACACTCCCTGCCCCCCCGTACTTATCAGTGACCCTCACACTTTCTGCCTTGAGACTCTGGGCCCTGCCTCTCTCTCACCGTCTCCTCTCCTCCCCGATACTCTAATTCCCTCCCGTCCTGCTTCCTGCACGGGGCAATGTAACTCCCTCTCCCGCCCAGTAGAGGGCGCTACCTGGCCTGCTGCCCTCCTGCCTTTTTCTCCACCTCAGGGCACTTCTGACATATTAAATACTTTAGATTGTTTGTCTGTCTCCCTCAGTGCGATGTCAACTCCAAAGAACAGATATTTTTATCTTTTTATTTCTCCCCTATACCAGGGAGTATAGTGCCTAGTACACGGTAGACCTTCCATAAACATTTCTGAATAATTTTGGATAAGGAATGGAATTAAGCCAGACAGTGGCAAACCCATCAAGGGAAAAGATTCTGAACTCAGGTTTCAAGAAAGTGGTAGCAGTGGTCAAGTCTCCTTTAGGACTTAAATATCTTTACAAGAGTGTGCGGTGAGTAAGGGGTGCGAAGAAGAGTCAGGAAACCCCCTCTCGCCTCTGACACTGTGGCCAGAAAGGTGAGGTTGCTGGAGAAATCTTAAAGAGGGTGTCAGGACCTCCCCATGGTTAACCTTCCAGTGTGAAAACCTACTGATGTGCCCATCGCTGGTCTGTGTGCCTGACCCCAGGAGTGCTGTCTACAAGTATATGCATCCTGACTCCAATGCTGATCCATTCATTCAGACCTGAAGTCCTTTCTGGGGGTTCTGCTGCCTCCTTGTCAATCCAACCAGATAACAAGTGTGAAGACTTGCGAGAGTGTGAGCAGGACAGAAAGACAGGTGTTGCACATGGGCATTTGAAGTTCTGTGGAAAGAGTTTAAGCAGTGGCCATTTCTTTTTCTAAATTCTAATGGGTGGCGCGGGGGCACATCATCGACTCAGAGGGGGCACTGAGGAAGTGGGGACTGTCTAATGTCAGGAAGTGGGGCCTGAAAGCAATGCAATGATAGGAGTCTGGCAGTGGCCTCTGCTGCTGTGCTCCTGTGTTTTTAGAAGGTCTGCAATACTAGGACTCCCTACAGCTTGAGGCAAGAAGGAAAGAACTAGAATTATCTTCCTCTACTCTCTTCTCAACTTCTATCACACTCCCGACTCTCCTGACCTTGAATTTTCAGAAGAAAAAGAGAGAAAGCAAGGTAGTGAGGCAAGAAGAGGGCTTGGCGAATGAAAGAAAAGGGCAAAGTGTGCGTGAGCCCTCGAAGGCAGCGCAAGTGGTTTGCGCTTGCTCAGAAGAGGGGAAGCCACGTTTCCACTGAAGTGGAAAATGACACTGACCCCTTTCCCACCCTGCCCCACTGCACCTGGAGCTCTGGTTTCCTTTCATTGGTCTTAATATCAGTCAGTTCACAAACTTAAGATCACCTGAATAAAATAATGATTGAGCTCTCCAACACAGCTTTTCAGCCACAGAACTGTCAGCCACCACCAATAAAATTTCATCATTGATGGGTCAACTGAAGTTTACTAGACTATCCTAGCAAAACATGCCTGAAAAGGTGTGCTGTGACTTTAAAAAACCAATAACTGATAGTCAATTCGGTTGGAACATGTTTTGATTTATATTCTTCATAAGAACATGCTAAATAAGCAAGTTATCTATTTAAGTCAGAGCTGTTTTCTGGGTTTGGTTATTGTTGTCCTTGCCTTAAACTGCATCTTCTGTCTCTTTTCTAGCTGGAAGGTAAAGCAACTATGACCAAAGCTGTAGGAATACTTCAGCTACCAAGAACAGAAGACGATGTCAAACCCCACACCAAGTGCCATGTGGCAGGATGGGGAAGCACCAAAAAAGACGCATGTCAAATGTCTAATGCCTTGAGAGAAGCCAACGTTACAGTGATAGATAGGAAAATATGCAATGATGCCCAGCACTATAATTTTAATCCAGTTATTGATCTCAGTATGATCTGTGCTGGTGGTAGAAAAGGTGAAGATGATTCATGTGAAGTAAGTAAATTAAAATTTTAACCATTTTGGGCAATGGGAAATCAGGTTAAATAGCATGCCTAAGAAGAACAAGGTGGTCTGTTGTTAGTGAAACCTACCATCCAGGGAAACTCCTCTCATTACCAGTGATCAGGATCACACTTAACCACCACTTATGGTGCTATGGGCTTCCCTGGTGGCTCAGATGGTAAAGAATCCGCCTGCAGTGCAGGAGACCTGGGTTTGATCCCTAGATTAGGAAGATCCCCTGAGGGAGGGCATGACAACCCACTCCAGTATTCTTGCCTGGAGAATCCCCATGGACAGAGGAGCCTGGCAGGCTACAGTCCATGGGGTTGCAAAGAGTTAGACACAATTAAGCAACTAAGCACAGCACATGGATTCTGTCCCGCTGATCATGACAGCTGGCATTTATCAGATGCCAAGAACTATACTAAGTTGTATACTCTACGCCAGTTGATCCTTAAATAGCCCCATGCGATAGACACTATTATTATCAATCCTATTATATAGATGGGGCTTCCCTGGTGGCTCAGTGGTAAAGAATCCTCCTGCCTTGGGTCAGGAAGATTCCCTGGAGGAGGGCAAGGCAACTCATTCCACTATCTTTGCCTGGGAAATCCCATGGACAGAGGAGCCTGACAAGCTACAGCCTATGGGATCGAAAAAATGTCAGACGCGACTTAGCGACCAAACAACAAATTTTACAGGTGGGGAAATTAAGACATAGAAAGTTACTTAACTTCCCAAGTTAGATAATGGCAGTCAGTAGGGGGGACCTGGACTTGAACCCAGGCCACCTGATGACTCCCAACTCTTGCGTTGTTCTGCCTCTCCATGTGCCAAGAATGGGCTTAAGTAGGGTTCGGCCTTATTTAGAACGCATGTTCCGGAAGTGGTTTGCAGGGTCAGAGAGAATATGAAATGAGAACTGATGAACCCTGGAAAAGAGCCCTAAAATTTGTTTGAACTCTCACAAGTACTCCTTGGTCTGAGATGGCTTACCCTGTGTCCTTCTTCAAAGCAGGATATAATTCAAATCCCATCTCATGCCTCAGGCAGTCCCAACATCCAGTCTCTTCCCCTAGCATCTACTGACCAAGAAAAGGGGATACAGGGCGACTGAGGGAGACAGTTATTTTCACTGTTAAAGGCTTCCTTTGCTACTCTGCCTTTGTTTTACCGATGAAAATAAATTTTGCACATCTCCAGAATTGTCTTTTGCAAAAGGGAAATGATTGGAAAATATTAACAGATCTGTGTAATTGATGCTGAGGGCAGACAATTAATAAAAGAGATATAAATTAGCCTTTAAGGAAAGAGAGAAAATGTGTGAGTGAATGAGTGAATGAATGAATGACTAAAAGGGTGATTAAATATCCTTGGAAAGCACTCCTGTCTAAATTTGTAACTTTCTGTTTCAGGGGGATTCTGGAAGTCCTCTGATATGTGATAATGTTTTCAGAGGTGTCACTTCCTTTGGCAAGTGTGGTAATCCCCAGAAGCCTGGCATCTACATCCTCCTTAACAAAAAATACCTCAACTGGATAAAGAAAACCATTGCAGGAGCCATATAACATTTCTACTTCAAAGTAGAAAATCGAAGTAACCAAGTGAAAGGGTTTTAAACTTGACCTATCCGAAGAAGCATCTTGCAGCCCTCTGAACTTCACATACAAAATGCCACCTGTCTAAAATAAATTCAGCAGTGAAAGAAATGACCTCCTGCTGTCACTCTTCCCCGATCAGCAAAGACTGAGTCATCACATGTTCTCTATCCATGGTGAGAGACGTCCCCTGAGAAACAGTTCTCCAATTCCGTGACTTTTTGTTCTATTCAGAATTTGGACTCTCACTTTCGAGTTCATTCTTAAAAGGAAGTCAATCTCGAAAAAGTTAGAATATTCTCCTTTCTTCCAAATGAAGATCCAAAATATTTCTGCTCTTAGAAATTCAGAGCCTGATATTGTATTCAGTGTGAGAGTAAAGACAGAGATAAGGAGGGATTATTCACTTCTTACTATATGCTTCTGCATTGCTTAACTTCTTACCAAAATTCTAATTATGAATACAGTGGGAAAGACTCAGTGTGTGTTTTAGATAGTGGGAAAATTTAGAATTTGAGGTTAGACATAATTCAGGGAAACTGCATCATTTATTAATTACAAGTAGACTAAAATTACATAGATGAGTAGGCTGCAGTCCAGCCAGTACTTTGGTATGTATTTTGCTTTAGCTAGACAATTTATATTTGCAAGCACTAAGCTTAGTTCTATGTTATTCTTGATAGACTGTGCTATATAATAAATAAAGATGGCTTTTTTATTGCCTACCATTTATAATCACATCTTTTTGTTGCACTGTTTCTCCAAAGAGCTAATTTATAAATGCTCATTCTGTAATAATTCTGGCTGACTTATCCAATTTAATTCCTCACACATTTCCTGAGGGCCCACCATGTGCCAAGCATTCTGTCCAGGTTTATAAATATTAAGACGTGACCACTGCTTTCAACATGTTTGAAGCCTAGTAGGAAGCAAGGAGAAATCCATAAGAATGAGGACATCTGCTTTGGGTTCTAAAGAACACGTAACAGAGTAAGGCTATCTACTGTGTTGAGAAGTGATGGGGGAAAGATAAGCAATATTTCACACTCCCAGAAGCCATCCCAATTATCTCTCAGAGTCTACCTCCTGAGATTTGCGTTATGTTTAGACAGACCAATACAAATGTTGGATTCCCAACTAGAATGCCACAGACATCATAGCAGTCTGGTGGGAGGATCACTGGTCTACAGGTCGGACACCGGCTCCATCACCAGACAGTGTAAGACCTTGAGCAGAGTCTCTGCCTCCATTTTCACATCTATAAACTGAAAATCTGTGGAGGGACTTCACTGGTGGCTCAGTGGCAAAGAATTCAAGCTCCCAATGCAGGGAGCCCAGGTTTGATTCCTTGTCAGGGAACTAGATCCCACATGCTGCAACTAAGACTCGGCATAGCCAAATAAAGAAAGAAACAGACATTTCTGTGTATCCAATGAGAAAATTCCAAATACCTACAAGACACTCAGTCCTAAGCAACCTCCCCACTGGTGACACTGAGACAACTTGTACAAAAGTGAACTGTACTGTCCTTAGCAGAAACCCAACTATAGAAGCAATTCATCTGCAGCGCTGATCGGTGGAATAAACAGAGCAATGAACCTGGGCCAGAGGCCCTAACTCCACTCTGCCTCTAACTCACTGCAGGACTCTGAAGAAATCATTCAAGCTCTCTGGCCCCCAGGGTCCTCAATTTGTCATGAGCAGAGTGGCCGATAATCACCCAGATCCAAAAATGTGTAAATAAACTATCCTCTAACGGAGGCCTTTGCACAAACATTAAGAACAATGAACTTACCACAGTGTACAAGGCCCTGCACAAGCTGGAGTCTCTGTACTCACTTCACTCTGGCTATGCCAAGATTCTTTCCTCAGTCACACACACACACACACCAGGATCTGTGCCCTCACACACACTCTCACACATGTCCCCACCCCCACAGGCACTCACACTCACACCCACTCCCCACTGGGTTTTCTCAGGTTGGCTTTAATGTTGGCTGCTCATCCTTTCAGAGTCAGACCCTCTCTTAGTATTCTCCACTTCAGAACCCAGTTTTGTTCCTTTCAGTTCAGTTTAGTTCCTCAGTCATGTCTGACTCTTTGCGACCTCATGAACTGCAGCACGCCAGGCCTCCCTGTCCATCACGAACACAACAATTTAAAATAATTTCATATGTTTATAAATTTCTTTCTTAGTAGACTATGCTCCATAAGGCAAAGATTAAATATTTATTCACCTTTATGTCTTATCTCCAGCATTTAGCACTGTGTCTGGCACCTCAGAGGTGTTCAATTAATATTTATGTAGTGCATTAATTAATATGATTCCAGGCCTTGTCCTCAACAGCTGATTCACTTCTCTATGACCATGGAAAGAGGACAGCAAATTCAAATATAAATGTGTATAATAGCATGCATTGCTCTTTTGGAAAATATTAATTCATTGAGTTATGTAGATTTTCCAAGTTCTGACACATTCATTGCACAATATTTTAAAAAAACATTTGTTAATATTACTACCATCTGATTGGGCAAGTCCTTAAGTGTTGGGAAGATGTCAAGCTTGTGAGAGCAGATACAAGTGTTTCTAAAATTCTAATTTTATCGTTAGCAACAAACATTGTCAGTTGTTTTCTCTAAAGTGACAGTTTCACTTCATTCATATTTGAGAAATTGTCATTAAATATCAAAGTCTGAATAATCATATTTTGTCTGTCAGCATTCTTTTTTTCTTAACTTGACTGCAGTATAGTTGATTTACAATGTTGTATTAGCTTCTTCTTGTTTAGTCACTCAGTCATGTCTGACTCTGCGACCCCATGGACTGCAGCACACCAGGCTTCCCCGTCCTTCACTAATCTCCCAGAGTTTGCTCACACTCACGTCCATTGAGTCAGTGATGCCATCCAACCATCTCCTCCTCTGTCGCCACTACTGCATAGCAAAGATGAATCAGCATTCTTTCAGATAAAAAAAGTATTCCATGAAAGAGATAGACCAATTAGCAACTCAAACAATTACACTAGTGTTTTTCATCAAAGCAACCATAGTACTTTAATGTGCAACCAACATGCTTCATACATACATTGCACACTTCCCACATCACAGAGAATATTAAGAAGACATTTACTACAGGGTAAAGTGTCAATTTTTTTTAAATTTTGCTGTTTCTGCTGTCTCATCAAAGACAGTCTTCATTGAAACTGTTTTTTTCTTCTGAGAGTGTCTGACAATGAATAGAATGACTATTGGTACAGTCTGATGCTACTGCATTGATTTGTGCTAAGACACCAGCAGTTTTCCCCATCATTGCCTTTGTGACATTAGTGAAAATGTTAACACACAGGTATAGAAACAAGAACATCTTAGCATTATTATGAAAATTAATTTAATCTCACAGACCCCTGAAAAAGTTTCAAGAACACCCAGGGGTCCACCAACCACACTTTGAGAACTACTGGCTTACAATATTGCAAAGGCTCACTCATAACTGGAATAAATTAAACATTTTCCCAAGAGTATAAACAGGTAGCCTTAATTTACAATTTTTTAAATTTATACTTATGGGACTCCCCGGGTGGCACATGAAAAGAAACTCAACATTAGTCACTAGTCATTACAGAAATGCAAATCAAGACCACAATTAGAAACTTCTTCACACTCACTAGAATAGCAGTTGTAAAAAATTATACTAATAGCAAATATTGACAATAGTTTAGAAACCTGGAATCTTCATACATTGTTAATGCAATATAAAATGATTCAGCCACTTTAAAAAATAGAAGTTCTTCAAGATGCTAAACACAGCTAAAATATGACACAGTCATCCCACTCTTAGGTTTATGCCCCATCCCCAAAATGAAAACATATGTCCTCACAAAAACTTGCACATAAATGCTCACAGCAGCATTGTTCATAATAGGTAAAAAGTAGAAACAACAAAAAGTGTATCAGCTGCTGAGTTGGCAAATAAAATATATTTCCATGTGATGGAACATTATTTGACAACAAAAAGGAATAAAAAGCATCATGCTAAGTGAAAGAAGTCAATCACAGAAGACCACATATTGTGCATTTCCATTTATATGAAATGTCCAAAATAGGCAAGTCTAAGAAGCCAGAAATTAGATTAGAGGTTGTCTAGGGCAGGGGAGTCAGGGAAAGGAGGGTAATGCAGAGTGACTGCTAATGGCTATGAGACTTTCTTGGGGAATGATAAGCATTCTAGAATCAGATTATGGTGATGGTTGCACAACTCAAAATAGCTTAAAAGCCAGTGAATGATACACTTCAAAGTGAACTTGATAGTATGTAAATTATATCTCAAAAGCTGTTAAAAATCATCATGAGGTATTTCCATGGGTGGTCCAGTGCTTAAGAGGCCCACCTGCCAATGCGGGGGGCACGGGTTCCTCCCTGGCCTGGGAAGATCCCACACGCTACAGGATAACTAAGCCTGTGCTCCACAGCTACCGAGCCTTCCCTCTAGGGCCTGTGCTCCGCAAGAGAAGCCACTGCAAAGAGAAGCTCCTGCAAAACCCCACATGCAGCAAGAAAGCCCTAGCACAGTCAAAAACAAATAAATATCTTTTTAAACATTACCATGTGTCGAGGGAGGGTAAGCATATTCACATTAAAAGAAACAGAACTATCAATGTTCCCTTTAGGAAATTTTCAGTAGCTATAGTCAATTAAAACTTGACTTTTTTAGTCTGCATTAAAATTATTCACCAAAACCAGAAGCAGGGTATCCCCCTATTTTACTGAAAATGATTCACCTTTGATGCACCAGTGATAGCTGAGAAAAGGAAACACAGGGGTCTCAGTGGGGTTTCTTTCTAAGGTCATGTGATTTCTGAAAAAGCAAGCTCTGAGTTTGAAAGCCTCAGGGTGTTGGGGATGGCTGGTTAACAGCCAACACCCTGATCAAACACATTACTATTTATGTAGTATGATGACCACATCCTCAGCTCAGAAAAAGAGCTAATGACATTTCTAATAGAAAGCATACCGAATACTGTTCCTTCAGAGACTGAGACTGATCCTTCTTAGAGTTGTTCTCCAATATCGGAACAAAATAGCGATGTCTGACTCCCATTTTCCTTTCTTAGCTAAATCCAGAAAGAAGGAAGGGAGGAAGGAAAGAAAGGAGGAAGAGAGGAAGGGAAGGAGGGAGAGAGGAGAAATTCAGATACTCTCACATGTCTAAAGTGATAAAATCAAACCGTCAGGGGAAGCACAATCAGAGGACGGCCTGGAAAAAACCAGTGCTCCCTAACCCCACCAGCCTCTGTCCCCACCTGCCAGGTTCCAGATAGGGGCACAACAAACTACCTCCACAAAGTGGAGAAGGAAAATCCAGGCAGGAGCTTATGAATAAATAAGATTCCCTCCTACATTTCCATTTGTCCTTGGCCGATTCATTCTTGCAAAATCCTAGGCAATAACTAAAAAGACATTTGGCTAGTGACCAATTTTTAGGTGACTGATTTTAAATCTCTGATTAAAGACTATAAAGGGCTTTCATTTATGATAGGTAATGGATAGAGAAGATAATGTTGGTGATGATGAAAACTAGAATGCTCAAAATCTCAGCTGAAACGTTTGAGGTCTCTTCTTGTATACTATCTTCTGGTGGCAACAAGGCCCCATAGTCCCTGCCTCCCTCTCCCCACAGAGGTCCTCGCCGAGGGGGGCACACCCACTGGTAAGGAGTGGTTACTCACCATTCTCACTTGTGGGGTTCCTTTCCCTAATGCCTAACTTTGAAATGGGAAAGAAAGAAAAGAAAGGAAACCACATCCTTTGTACTCTCAGTATATAAATAAGAGCTAGTCAAGAACTGAAAACACATTTCACATTGATTGATGTGGGGACACCAGCCACAATGAGGAACTCCTCTACCTTTCTGGCAGCCACTCTCTCAATTGTCGTTTTTCTCCTAATTCCTGAAGGTAAGACTGATCCTTGTCATTTCTACTATAATAAATTAAGTAAAATGGAGTAGACTTTTTGGCAATATTAACTAAGTGTTCTAAGAGGAGATTTTTTTATGCAAGTCCTAACATTCTTCCTGGGATTCTACATATATCCTTTTTTTTTTTTTAATTTTTATTCATTCATTTACTTGGTTGCACTGGATCTTGGTTGCAACATGTGGGATCTTAGTTCCCAGACCAGGGATTGAACCCGTGCCCCTGCATTGGGAGCACAGAATCTTAACCACTGGGGCATCTGGGAAGTCCCTCTACATGTATCTTTATTTTAGAAGGAAAAATCCTTCTTTCTTCTTTATAATTCCTTTATAAAAGATAATGGAACTACCAGTGCTGCCAATGTGTGGCTTGAAAATTGCCCAAAAGGACTCTGTAAAAACAAGTAATCAAACAGACACAAAGCTCTTAAATTAGGAAAACAAATAGCATCTTTCAGGAAAGGAACAGTGACACCTCAGCCTTTCCTGCTGCAGAAAATTCATAGATAGTTTTAAAGATAAAATCAACTATACTTCAATAATCCATCAGTCTTTAAAAAAGAAAAACCTGACCTAGATGTACCCCCCCACGTCAAAATGATTCAAATATTCATCATTATTTCTCCAGGCTAGTATGTCCTTGGGAATACATTAGGACACTGGGACCATCGACTCTTTGGCAGTGCTGCGGTGTTTTGTATCAACTGTATTCTTTGATGCGCTTAGTAACCAACTAGCCTGATTTTATGTGAGCTGCACAGTCATTAGTTTAAAATGCTGTAATAGTCATGGGATTATCTCTAGAAGGGTAGTAGGGTACAATAGCCCCGAGTAGCTCTAGGTATTCCTTAAAATCTTTCTGGGCACTGATAACGACTCTGGGGCTAGGCTGAACTGTGCCAACAAGTGTAGAGCTTGGGTCTTCCCCACAGTCTGGCAGTTTTTGGAGGTGGAAACGGTGGACAAGGGCTGATGGAACCTATCTTACCAAAAATTCCTGAGGAAGATCTCTGCTTTATCTTGCAGCTAAAAATAAGGAGAAATTTTAGAAATAATAAGATTGCAGGACATTAGAAACAGAAGAATGGACAGAATACTATTAATATAAGCATGGCTTCCCTTGTGGCTAGGACGCTAAAGAATCCACCTGCAGTGCAGGAGACCTGGGTTCAATCCCTGGGTTGGGAAGATCCTCTGAAGGAGGGCATGACAACCCACACCAATATTCTTGCCTGAAGAATCCCCATGGACAGAGGAGCCTGGCAGGCTACAGACCATGGGGTCACAAAGAGTTGGACACGACTGAGCAACTAAGCAGCAGCAAAATATAAGCATGTCCCAGCGACTATGTTAGAGCATGTTATTGTTGTTGTTTGTTCCCCCAGTGGGGGAAGCCCATGTCCTATGAAACACTGAAACCAAGCAGATTAAAAAAAATCCAATCATATCTTTTCTTCAAAGGAAACAGCAAATGCAAATTACTCTGTTTCCTTCAGTCAGAGAGAGTAGTATCGGTTCCCAAATGGAACAGACACAGCAAAGCATGATTTGATCCTCTAGACAGGTTGTCTCAATCTTTCTACACATTAGAATCCTCTGGAGACTTTGAAATAATATTTACATCTCAGCCCTGGTCCTATCTGATTTTAATTTGATTCTACGTAGGGACCAAGAATTGCTAGTTTTTAAAGCTTTTCACCTGTTCTAATTCCTCTTCCCGAATCCTAGTTTGCGGGAGATGGGGACTTTTTTCTGTGCTCACCAATCACAGGACTCTGCAAAATGAAGTATTGTACTGAGTTTACAATTTCTACAGCTCAGACAGTCCAAAGATGCATCTTTGGAATCCATCTCTTCATGATATCAATCAGGAAAATTGAGATGTAGGTGAAGTTCTATTTGTTTCGCTAAGTTCCTTATCCTTTTACTTCTAGAGGCTAGGATTTCCCCTTCCCCACTCCCTTCTGGAAATGAGAGCCCTCTGGACACCCATTTTCCCTGCCCCTCTCATCATTTACATCTCATTGTAAATCTGGCAATAAGTTGGCCATATTAATAGAGAAACAGGCACTGTACCCTACTGAGAGAACCATGAGTCCTAGTCAATGGTCAGTAACAATGCTTGAGAAGGATCCAAGAACATCTGGTGTAGGAAGGTGGCGCTGAGAGTATATCAAGAGGGCACAACAACCTTTCAACCAACTGGGATGGTTTGCCTTGTGCTTCCATCTCAGTTCAGTTCAGTCGCTCAGTTGTGTCTGACTCTGCGACCACATGAACTGCAGCATGCCAGGCCTCCCTGTCCATCACCAACTGCCAGAGTTCACCCAAACCCATGTCCATTGAGTTGGTGATGCCATCCAACCATCTCATCCTCTGTCGTCCCTTTCTCCTCCTGCCTTCAGTAATGTCTCTTCTTTTTAATATGCTGTCTAGGTTGGTCATAACTTTCCTTCCAAGGAGTAAGCGTCTTTTAATTTCGTGGCTGCAGTCACCATCTGCAGTGATTTGGGGCTTCCATTTCACTTTTCGCTAATATTAAATCTCTACTCTTGGTCTATAACCAAGGAAATTTGGCTAAGGCAGAATTCTCTCCTTATAGCATCTTCTCACTTCTCCTCATGGCTTAGATTAAACCATGTGGTTCAGTCTGGAGATTGAAGAAGAGTTTCAGGTGCAAAAGATAGTCTCTCAGTTTATGAATGACAAGGGTATAAATTTCAATAAGGAAAAGACTCATGACCAAAAAACTCATGGGTAGGGTCACAGCTAAAAGGTGCTAATGTCAGTTTGTAAGCTGTGATGTTTTGCAAGAGCTCGGGGTGAAAAGGCTGGTTTTCAAGCTTGTAAAAGCAACTCTGCTTCCCCCAGATTAATACCTAGCCAGAAAAGGGGAGGGATGGGCAGACACCAGCAGTTCCTGTAGCACCAGCTACAGGTGTAAACTCATGCACAGTTGTCTGCCCTTTGCAAGTCCTGAGGCCTGAGGCTAGTGGTTGTGACAGATTTCCAGCCTGATAATCCCTGGACCTGCCAATGGCATGACTTCTGTGGGTGAAAGAGCGAGACCTCTCAGATTCCAACAGGAATGGGATTTACATTCAGGTATCTGACCCGGGCTCTGCCGGTGGCTCCACGGTAAAGAATCCGCCTGCAGTGCAGGAGCTGCAGGCAACACGGGTTCGATCCCTGGGTCAAGAAGATCCCCTGGAGGAAGGCATGGCAACCCACTCCAGTATGCTTGCCTGGAGAATCTCATGGACAAAAGAGCCTGGCAGGCTACAATCCATAGGGTTGCAAAGAGTTGAACACGGCTGAAGAGACTTAGCAAGCATGCCCACATCTGAAATTGACATGAAGGGGTGGAGTATGCTCTCATCCCTCCTCCTCTCTATGTGGGAAAAGCATGTCTAGCCTTAGAAACGTGATTATAAGTAGAGCTCTTTAGGGTGGTCACTGATATGACTTGTCTTTGTCTTTTGAATAGATCTCTGTGAAAAAATTATTGGAGGAAATCAAGTGACTCCTCATTCAAGACCCTACATGGTGCTACTTGATGGGGGAAACATCTGTGCCGGAGCTTTGATTGCCAAAGACTGGGTATTGACTGCAGCTCACTGTTCCCTGTAAGTTCTTGGGTTTTAAAAAAAAAAAAAAAAAACTTCTGTGGAGACAGTCTAACTTGGAGGAATATAAACAAAGACAGTAAATATCATTAAAGCCACAGGATCTTCACAGCATTTACATCTTTGGCAGCTTGCTTTAAAACCCCAAAAGGGAGTTGAGGCCAGACTCAGCCCCAGAGAATCAGACCAAAGAGGAAGCAGCATCCAGAGCACTTCTGGAAGATCTCCTCTGGAGCCACCAGGCTCAAGGGCTACAAGTCTTGGCTTCTGGTCTTGACCTGATGATGGTGCAGAAGGGCGAAAATTTTCAGTGTGCCCTCAGGGACCTGAGCACCACTGTCAAGTAGAGAAAGCTTCTTTTGAAAACCTTCCTGTTTTCTTAAAACTTCTCATACCTTCAGCCATTTCATAACCATGGTCAACCACAGCCTTCAAACCTCTTTCAAGGCTGGTCTTTTCTTCCCTCCCTAATCAAGCCTCTAAACTTGGGCTGTCCATTATGATAGCCACTATTATGTTGGTTACATGAGTTTTCTATAGTTATATACATTTGCATTCACTGAAATTAAATCAAATGACAAATTTAGATCCTCGGTCTCACTGGCCACATTTCAAGGCCTCGGTAGCCTACCTGGGGCTCCATATGGGACAGTGCAGACTTATAGAACATTTCATCATCAAAGTATACTCTACTGAAAGCACTGTTCTAAGGTCTAAGTGAGACTAATATCAGCTGTGTAATGGAAAAACAGCAGTGTGAATATATTGTTGGTGTAGTTTATACTAAGTTATGAATGATAATGGCCTTCATCATTAATATATCAGAGAGTTTCTTGATTTTATTAACCAAAATGAATCTTCAGCATGGAGTAAGAAAAGGAAGATCCGAAGGGGCCCCCCTTTAGACCACCTTTCCCTCAAATATACATACTCAGTGCCATGCACATAGGGTCTTTCATTAAGCAATCTATTTTTGAAAGTTTGCCCACTTAAGATGTTTGTTGTCTTCTTACAAGGATTTCTTCAGTGCATTAGTTCTACAACTATTGAGTGTCTTTTGCTTTTGTTGTTGCTAGACCACTGAGACTTCTATTTTCCAGTCATCTGCAACTGAATTCTCTATTACAACCAAAGGAAGGTTGAGGGGACAGCAGTATAACTCCAACAAAGATCCCAAGACTTGGCTTAGCTACCATGGAATTCTCTCTTTTTTTTAATACTTATTACATATTTAATTTTTGGCTGTGCTGGGTCTCCGTTGCTGCGAGCAGGCTTTCTCTAGTTGCGGCAAGCGGGAGCTACTCTCTAGTTGCTGTGTGTGGGCTACTCCCTGCAATGGCTCCTCTTGTTGTGGAGCACAGGCTCCAGGGCCCAAAGACTTCTGTAGTCATGGTGCACTGGCCCAGCTGCCCCACAGCATGTGGAATCCTCCCAGACCAGGGATGCAATCCGCGTCCACTGCACTGGCAGGCAGACTCCAACCACGGGACCATCGAGGAAGTCCCCCATGGAAGTCTCTTATCATTTGATTTTCAATGAGCCAAGTTTAGCTTGTTATAAATAAGCTGCAGGTCAGCATGATGATAATGATAATGATAAATTCATAAACAATTCACTTTTATTCTTAAAAGTGTACATTTTTTTCTGAATCACAAACAGGTATTTCCACAGCAAGCACATTTATAGATGGGACAATGAAACTGATCAGCCCATAATATGCTTAGCTCCTGCTTTAAAGAGTAAACCAAATTAACAGTATGGTGTATGTTTTCAGGAACCAGAAATCCCAGATCATTCTTGGGGCCCACTCAAGAAGCAAGGAAGAGCCTGAAAGACAGATCATGTCTGTTAAGAAAGAGTTTCCCTATCCGTACTATGACCTGGACACACATGAAGGCGATCTTAAACTTCTAAAGGTACAAACCTTTGATTATACTTTTCATTGATTCAAAAGTCATAGAAGCTCCTACAATCTGGCTTCTGACATGGAAATCTTTTTTAGTGGCCTGATAACTGTATAAGAGGGTCCCTGGCAGTTGGGCTAAAACTTAAATTTAAAAAGTGACATTTTTATTATCTTGTTCTGCTAACTCTTTTTGCTTGCCTTCCAACAGCTGAACAAAAAAGCAACACTTAATAAAAACGTGGCTATCCTTCAGCTCCCAAAAAAGGGCAAAGATGTGGAACCAGGAACTGCATGTCGAGTTGCAGGATGGGGACAGTTTCACAATAATTCCCCTGTGTCCGATATTTTGAGAGAAGTCAATGTCACCATCATAGACAGAAAAATCTGCAATGATAAATCACACTATAATCATCATCCTGTGATTGGACTGAATATGATTTGTGCTGGAAGCCTCCAAGGTGGAAAAGACTCCTGCCGTGTAAGTAAAATAAGATCCCAAACTTGAGCTGTTGGGTTAAGTCATGCAGATACAGAGAATGTGACGTCATGCTTTGCATTGGCTTCTACAGGGTCCTAGTGCTTTTTAAAAGAAGTCTGATAAAACTCCAGTCAAATAAATTAATGTTCTCAGCTCAGATGAGTTGTTCATCAAAAATAACAAGTTCACTGCTAGTGCCTGGGTTGAACTACTTGCATATTCTTGATTTTATATCAAAAACCACTAAGAAGCAATTTTTTTTTATCATTTTTCATATTAATGTATATAGATCTAAACTGAAAAAAAATATGTAACACTCAGGAGAGCTGAAGTCAGGGTACATCTAGGGCCTTCTGTACCTTTCCCCATCTTAGCACCCCCCTAATAATTTCACTGCCATTTAGCCAGGTAAGTCTGAAATGCCTGCATTCCCAAGACTGACTGAAGATCTTGGAGTAAACTGCATAGCTTCCTAGAGCTGAGCTCGACCTTTGGAAACAACTTCCAAGCACTCCATACCAGAGAACATGCAAGCCTCCCTCTCAGTGTGCCCTGAGAAGGGTTGGGACAGGTCTCTGCTTAAAGATAGGAGTAGAAGAACATATGACTAAGGTTTAAGCCCTGAGCACTGGTTTGTCCCTTCTCACCTCACTGGGATGGAACTGCGCTCTCAGAACCTTTCGTTTGCAGAACTCCAGGTACAAGCCTCAATGACTCTTCATCCAGCAACACCAGTCATCCCTAAAGCCACAGCAGGGAAACAGCCAATCGGGTCTCTAGACTTTAAATATCTTTAAATATGCTGATCTAGAGTTCCTTGGGGCTTCCTTTGTGGCTCAGCTGGTGTAGAATCCGCCTGCAATGCAGGAGACCTGGGTTGGATCCCTGGGTTGGGAAGATCCCCTGAAGAAGGGAAAGGCTACCCACTCCAGTATTCTGACCTAGAGAATTCCATGGACTGTATAGTCCATGGAGTCACACAGAGTTCCTTGAGAGAATGCAAGGTCACATACCCGGTAGTGCAGTCACAAGAATAAAGCATGACTTATAGCTAACTGAAGCCTCCCTCCTAGTGGAACCAGGCAGCTCTGAAGTGTAATCCCTGACTTCCAGGAGCATCCATCTAGCATCAGATGCTCAAGAGACTTAGGAGGAAGAGTGAAAAATAATGCAAATTCCACAAGAGTAGTACTTTTCGTCTATTTTGTTCACTGATCTAGTCCTAGTGTCTAGAAGACTGCATGGCACCTGGTAGGTACTCCATGAATATTGACTAAATGAACAATGTTTGCTAGAGAAGAATGGCATTTGTGGGAGTTTGAAGGAATGGACCTCCAAGGTCTAATTTTAATATTCACTGAGCCTATGATAAGGTGATAGACACAAGCTTTACCATGTTATTTTCTCTTCAATGGTTACTGTATTGATGAATTGATGAAGTTTGAGTCTTTCACATTCCATATGCTCTTAAGAAGTATAACTTCGTTCATTAAATGTTTGTTTCTCATTAAAAAAAAGAGAGAGAGAGATTCAAGGGAGCAATTTCTGTTTGAGAAGGTGAAGAACAAGTTGCTTTGGTTTTGTTCCTTTGAGAAGACAACTCCCAGAAGAACTACAAAACATAGCTTTTATTCTTTGCCTCAATGGCCCATCTGCATTTGACTGTTTTATGCCTTGAGTTACTCAGCATTTTGAGAAAATGACAAAAAGGAGAGTTTCTAAAGCAGAGAGTTTGTCTCAAAATCACTGGATTCCACAAATAATAATTCAAGTTTCATTTCAATTTTCACTGCTTTGTAAACAAATCAAGAAAAAAAGTTGACTATATCATTGAATATTCCTCAACATTTTGGTTTTTTAAGCACTGATCATCAAGTAAGTCAAGGTTGGTCTTAACTTCACGTTAAATGCTTCACATTGAATGGCATTTCTTCCATGCTGCTAGTGGTCACACTTGATGCTGACCTCCACCATTTCTCGTTTTCCCCAAGGGAGATTCTGGAAGCCCTCTGATATGTAAAGACACTTTCAGAGGCATCACTGCCTTTGGCATTCCGGGGAGATGTGGAGACCCTCGAGGGCCTGGCGTCTATACACTTCTCTCAAAGAAACACCTCAACTGGATAATTAAGACTATGAAGCAAGCAGTTTAAATACTTGTATTTCATTTGCTGTTACTTTTTAAAAAAATTGTCTTGAAGTATAGTTGATTTACAATGTTGTATTAGTTTCAGGTGTACAGCAAAGTGAATCAGAGTTACACATATATCCACTCTTTTTAGATTCTTTTCCTATATAAGCCATTGCAGACTATTAAATAGAGTTCCCTGTGCTATATAGCAGGTTCTTATTAGTTACCTATTTTAAATACATTGATAGTAGTATGTATATGTCAGTCCCAATCTCTCAATATATCACTCCCCCCATCCCTGATAACCTTAAGTTTGTTTTCTACATCTGTGACTCTACTTTTGTTTCATCAGTAAGTTCATTTTACCCTTTTTTTTCGATTCCACATACATGTGATATCATATGATATTTGACCTTCTGTGTCTGACTTACTTCACTCAGTATGACAATCTCCATCCATATTGCTGCAAATGACATTACTTTGTTCTTTTTTATGGCTGAGTAATATTCCATTGTATATATGTACCACATCTTTATTATCCATTCCTCTGATGGACATTTAGGTTGCTTCCATGTCCTGGTTATTGTTAAGTGGTGCTGCAATGAACATTGGGATGCATATATCTTTTTGAATTATGGTTTTCTTCAGATATACACCCAGTGCTGTCGTTTCTTAATTTCATTATAAATAAAATCAACTTTTTATCACTGTACTTGCCTCCTATAACATATAGCAGGCAGATATCCACCAGCAAAGTGGAACAGAGTAATATAGAGACCTTGGGATAATGCAAAGGACAGATCAAGGGACCATGGTCACCTGTGTCATCCATGTGACAAGTGACATGCAAATTTGACTTGAATTATTCACTTCACTGATTCAATGGGCTGGGCCCAGCAGGAGGAACACTAAGGTCAGTCTGTCTAGTAACAAGTACAGTCAAGGGCCCAGCAATTCTGCAAGAAACAGAAGCAGCCAGTCTGGAGCATTTGGATTAAAAGGAAATATTTGCCCTTCACAGGCCATTGTTCCACACCAACACCTGCTTCTCAGATTTATATACAAGAACCTGAGTCCATTGGGAGAAGCAGAAACAGGAAATGTCTTAGAGTATTTTTCAAAGCAGGCAAGAAATGGAAATTACAATTCTAGGGGATATTAACAAGGCACTTAGCTAGAGAAAGTCAGCCTCTTTTCTCAGTAGTTTGAATTTAAGCCTTGGGTTAGCTAGGTGATTTCTTGATTCTCCTCGTCCTTGAGCCTGGGTAGGTACAATCAACATGGTTATGGTGGCTGCCATCTCATACTAGGGAGTGAGTGCTGAATCATGGTCTGAAAGTTTCCTTTGGGAGAGAAACCAAGATGTTCATTCAGCATGCTGAACATAGTGGATAGTCATCAGCCCAGTAGCCGCATCAAGATTATATGAACAGATTCCTTTGATTTCTATCAGTTTGTTTTGGAATATAAATCTTATGTGTGTGTATGTATATATATGTAAACATATACATATAAACACATGGTATGTCCAAACTGAGAACATACAGCAACACTATGAGACAGCTTCTTAAAACAAACGAGGGGACAGAGCTTATAGACTGACCAAAATACTGGCCCACTGGTTTTCAACCATGGCTGCCCATTAGACTTAACAGGCTCTTTAAAATGACCAATGTCTATGCCTCACTCTTAGAAATTTTTATTTAATTTGATGAGAACCAGGACAAAGTGTTCTTTTTATAAGTTTCCCCAATGATTTTAATATGCAGCTGGTGATAAGAACTCTTATATTAGAAATGAAATCTCATGCTGATATCTAAAAGAGATAAGAGAGTTACTAGGATGATATTTTAGATGCGTGTTACAAGCCGTGATTAGGATTTTAATAGCAATAAGAAGGCAGATGGAATATTCTCTACTGGCAACATTTATTACAGATTCTGAAGTTTGCTTAAAAATAGTTGCGTGAAACTCTTGTTCATTGCTGGTGGAAGTGTAAATTGGTAGAGTTTCTTAGGAAAAATGACAATGTCTATTAAAACTGAATAAACACATATGCTATGACTTAATAATTCTTACTCTTGGGTATAGACCAAACAGAAATGAGGGCTTTTCCCCACCAAATACGTGTTTGAGAATGTCCATAGCAACTTTATCCTTGAAAGTTAAAATTAAAAATAAATGTCCATCTATAATAGAAAAACAATTGTTGTATACACAATGGGATATTATACAGCAATTAAAAGACCAAACTATAGTTATATGCAGCAACAGTAACTACTCCCACAAATTTAATGTTGAGTAAAAGAAACCAGACTCCACATAAAAGAATTTTTACTGTATTATTACATTTATCTGATGATTGGCAGAAAAAAAAACTAATTCATGGTAGCCAAGGTTGGAATAATGGAGGGGTGTTGACTAAGTGACACAAAGAATCTTCTGGGGTAAAAGAAATGCTCCCATGTTGATCTGGATGATTTACTCATAGATCTTGATCTTAATCTGTTCATAAATTAAATACATTGAGCTATACACTTAAGATTTATATGCTTTATGTGAATTATTACTCAATAAAAATTTTATACTACACAATTTTTGTAGCTAAAGCTTCTGTTTTGTGTATTGTCTGAGTTCATTTTTTTCTTTACTGAAACCACATTCCAGACTTCCATAAAACTAACAGCGGTAGAAGATATATTGCTGTTTTTCTTAAATGAGAACCTTGTTCACACACCAGTATTAATTGAGAGAAGTAATCTTTGGTCCTTTGGTCATGTCATAGTCTCATGAGATTTTTAAGAGAGAGGTAACCATATCAGAATGGTGGGGGACACTGGAAATGGTCTCACCATTTTGCTCCTTTCCCTGCTAAACTTTTTCTAATAGTTTATACTTGGCTAAATAAGATCAAATGAAAGCCATTATCTTAAAAAAGAAGACTGTGCATTACAGGGATGTATCATATTTGCACTTTTTGGTGACCTAAAATTTTGTAAGGTAAGAATCACTAGCACTACCAAGCAGATTTTCTGAGTTTAAAAACAGGGTAAAGAACAGAATACATTGTCAGTTTGTCAGGAGAGTCCTACCACTCCTTGTATTTACTATTCCACTTTTCAATTATCAAGGCTTTTATTTGGTATTACTTTTTTGAAGAGAGATATTAAAGGAGTGTGTGTATATTGGTAAAAGCCATTTATGATAAAGTAAATAAATTAATCAACATATGTTAGTTGACACACGCAAAGCACTGCAGAGGACACTAAAAACATATAACATGTGCTCCCTCAACTCCTCAATATAATTTTGTGAAAGAAATAAGCATGCTAAAGCTTAAATAAACAAAGATTCCTGTACTAATAGAAGATTTTTTAAAACAACTAGAATAGTTATATTAACACAAAGTAGGTGACACAGGCTGAGAGATACCAAGAGTTCAAAGCCAGGTTAACATTATTTCAAAAACACTTCCTGGAGAAGATAGGACTTAAGTGAAGGTACAGAGCAAAGGAACTGAGGAGCAGGAATTCCAGACTAGATGAGAGCTCCAACAAAGGCATAAGGCAGGAAATCATGACAGCCCAGCGATAACACAGGAGGTGAGTGAGGGTTAATGTTAAAAAGAACAGTGGCTTGATGGAGCTTGAAGAAACCTTAGCAGTCATCAAATCCAAAGCCCTATTTGCAAATGTTGTGGCATACCCAAGGTCACTCAGTAAGTTTATGGCAGAGCCTAGTTAAGTATAGGTCCCCTAACTTCAGATTCTGGGCTCAGGACTCCAAGGTTGAGGTCAAGGGGGATTAGATAATGGGGAGTCACTGAGAGTTTATGAGCAGGGTACTGGGAGGATCAGCACAGTACTTTTAGAAATTAAACCTATCAGTGATGTGGAAACCCACTAAGAATAAAGACAGGAAACCAGATAGAAGGCAATTGCCACAAATTGGTCATCAGGTGTGTAGGACGTTACTGCTGCTGCTGCTGCTGCTGAGTCACTTCAGTTGCATCCGACTCTGTGCAACCCCACAAATGGCAGCCCACCAGGCTCCCCCATCCCTGGGATTCTCCAGGCAAGAACACTGGAGTGGGTTGCCATTTCCTTCTCCAATGCATGAAAGTGAAAAGTGAAAGTGAAGTCACTCAGTCGTGTCTGATTCCTAGCGACCTCATGGACTGCAGCCCACCAGGCTCCTCCGTCCATGGGATTTTCCAGGCAAGAGGACTGGAGTGGGGTGCCATTGCCTTCTCCGAGGACGTTACTTGGGTGAAACAAAAGATAGAGAACAAGGAGTAAACTGAATAATCAGGAGGCTCCCTGAGTGATGGGATGACTAGGGTAAGATGAGATCATGAAGAGAGAAAAGGGAGTCCCAAGGAAGTCCTTGTCAGAGAGGAAATAATCCATATGCTTAATCCATATTAAAGTTACTCAGTCATGTCCGACTCTTTGTGACCCTATGGACTATAGCCCACCAGGTTCCTCTGTCCATGGAATTCTCCAGGCAAGAATACTGGAGTGAGTTGCCATTTCCTTCTCCAGGAGATCTTCCCACCTCAGGTATCGAACCCAGGTCTCCCACACTGCAGGCAGACTCTCTACCAACTGAGCCACCAGGGAAGCCTTATGCTTAACACAGAGGAGCACTTTAATCAGTATTTAAATGAGTAAGTTGTGCTTATTCAAGTGAATAAGTTGTGTTTTTAATGTATTGAGTTTGAGCTAAAGACAGAAAAGGATCTCAATGAAGAAATAACCAAGGGACTTCCCTGGTGGTCCAGTGGTTACGACTTCAAGTTCCCACTGCAAGGGCATGGGTTTGATCCCTGGTCAGGGAACTAAGACCCATGCATGCCATATCATGCAGCCAAAATAGAAAAAAAAAAAAAATATATATATATATATATATGTATATATATCCAGAGATCTAAGTATAAGGCTGGAGCTTGGGAGAAAAGTGAAGGGGGAAAGAAGAGTTTACAAATTGTTGCAGTAGATATTCTTGTGACTATAGCAGTGAAAATGCATCTCTAACACGGAGGAGACAGAGAAAGAAGAAGAAAAGGGGAGGAGGAAAGCAGAAAGATAAGCACAGAATGAGAGACAACGTCTGGAAGTTGTGGTGGGATGAAACAGAGCAAGTAAAGTAACCTGAGAAAAAGGTCAGGGGAACAGGCATTCACCTCAGGAAAAGCACCATCTTGTTTGAGCCTCATGACAATGCCATGGAGAAGGCAAGGCCAATATCATTATTCTCATGTCAAAATGAGGAAGCTGAAGCCGGGAGGGGCTGAGTG
>NW_011494950.1:1131056-1134131 GCF_000754665.1 Bison bison bison | reverse complement strand
TAGTGACTAGCAGCAATTCCATATGCAGGCTGTGCCATCCGCTGCAGCAGAAAAGACTCGCATCTGGTCTGGACTCAAAGCCAGGTGTAGCACTCGGCCTCGGTGGTCTGTGGGAAGACAGACAGACAGCTCGTGTTCCACGTGTCAAGGGCTGTTGCCTAGGACTGGGAAGCAACCTAAGCTGGGGGCCATGAATCCCATCCCAGGATAAAGGGCTTCTCCAAACACCTACCACATTCAGGGCTGGCGCTCCCACTGCACCTTTGCCAAGAAAACAGTCAGCGTGGGCTCTGGGGAACACCCTAAAGTGGCCAAGTTCTGCTTCACTGTTGCCCCTTCAGGGTGTTTCCCCTTGTATTAGATCCCTAGGGCTGCTGTAATAAATTACCACAAGCTGCATGGCTTAAGACAACGGAAATATATTCTCTCACAGGCCAGAAGTCCCAAATCAAGGGGTTGGCAGGGCCGGCTTCCTCTGGAGACTCCAATCCCTGACTCTTCTGGCTCTGGCAGCTGTTGACCATCCCAGAATGGTGGCCACATCACTCCAGTCTCTGCTTCCGTGGTCAAGTCGCCTCCACTTTTGTGTCTGTTCTCCGCTGTGTGCCTCTTATAAGACACTTGCTGTTACATTTAGGGCCCATCCGGATAATCCAGAATGATCTCATCTCAAAATCCTCAACTTTAATTACACCTGCAAAGACCCTTTCACAAAATAAAGTTCCATTCCCAGGTTCCAGGGACTTGACTTGGATAGCTCTGAGGGGACCAGCTTTTAGTTCCCCACAACCTCATGCCTTCTACCATTATTAGTTCTATCTTCTCTACTCCACCAATTCCCAGGAATTCCCTTGGCCATGTTCCTACCACACACCCCATCCCTCTTCTTATCCTCCCCTAAAAGTAATCCCTTTAGGATATTGGTTTCAAGAAGCTAATCAAATAAACTCATGCAGCTTCATGGAAAACGACACAAAAATCTGTCCCACAAAGCAAACATAAGTCTTTGTGTGAAATTCTGAGGATAATAACCCTCTTTCCAACTGACCATTTCTCAAAGAACATTCTGTGGGACAATAGTTTTATATGAGGTTGTTAGGTATTTAAAAATGAAAAGAGTCTTTAATAATCATGTTAATTTGAGAACTCCAAGTTAAGGAAATTAAACAGGATTCCTTATTTCAAAACTGCTATATGCATTATAGGGCTTCCCTAGTGGCTCAGTAGGTAAAGAATCTGTCTGTAATGCAGGAGACTCAGGTTTGATCCCTGGGTCGGGACGATCCCCTGAAGGAGGAAATGGGAATCCACTCCAGTATTCTTGCCTGGAGAATTTCATGGACAGAGGAGGCTGGTGAGTTACAGTCCATAGGGTTGCAAAGAGTTGGACACAACTGAGAGACTAACACTTTCATATGCATTATAAATATTTGGGAGAAGAGGCTATAATAGGCAGCATTTCTGAAACTTATTTGGTCCTTTTGACTTGAGCATCTTAAAGGACTAATGTTCCTCAGAAAATATTTTGCAAAACCTATCCTAATCCAACAATTCATGATCAAATCTTTACACCAAAATAGACAAAGCTGACTCCATGAAAGAAAGCTGGGACTAGGACAAAGTAGGAAAGAAGGAGGGGGATATGTTTCTGAATAGGTAGGTATTTGGGGGCACAAATAAAATCATATGAGATGGGTGGTCACCCTCTCATAGAGCAGTACAGCTTACAACTCAATTGAGAGCTGGAATTTCAGAAATAATCTTGTTCTCTGACACAAGATTCTCAAGAGCAAGGAGTGTAGCTACACTTTCCACTCCTAAAGGAGACATTGCTTAGATACTTAGGGCTTTTTCCACCTACACACAGAACTCCCAGTGCTCCCCTTCATGCAAACACAGACACACAACACACAGAGACACGTCCCCAAGGATACATGGGATTGGCCCTAGGCATGTTGGTGCATAAAAAATGTTTAAATTCATTGATATAACGCCATCCTTTTAATTTAGAGTTGAAGAAAAACTTTAAGAATATCAAACGCTTTGTTCAAGGTCACACAGCCGGTTAATGACAGAGCCAGAACTGGAATCTAGTTCAAAGCTTTAACTGTTTACCATGCTCCAAACCCAGCATAAAGAAGAGATTCTTTTTCTACTAAAGGCCAGTATCCATTATTATGCTGGGAAAGATTGAAGACAAAAGGAGAAGGGGTGGCAGAGGATGAGATGGTTAGATGTCATCACTGTCTCAATGGACATGAATCTGAGCAAACTTTGGGAGATAGTAAAAGACAGAGGAACCTGGCATGCTGCAGCCCATGGGGCTGCAAAGAGTCAGATAGGACTGAGTACGTGTGCGCGCGTGCACACGCACACATACACACACAAGCCATATAAATGAAAAACAACTTAATTTAGTTAGGAAAATATAGATCATTATACCAATGCTTTAAAATTAAACCTAAAAAGAAAATTGTATTCAATAAATATCAGATCAGATCAGATCAGATCAGTCGCTCAGTCGTGTCCGACTCTTTGCGACCCCATGAATCGCAGCACGCCAGGCCTCCCTGTCCATCACCAACTCCCGGAGTTAGTGATAAATACTCATGCATTCTTTATTATGTGCATTAAGATGAAAAGGAAGGAGGGAGAGAAAGTGGAAAAAGGAATAACAGGGGGAAAGTCCCAAATCTTTTATAGAACAGACTTTGAACAATATCTTGACTTAAAAGATGGACAGCTACTTCCAGAACTTGTTAGGAAAATGGCCTTTGGATGGAAACAAAAGCATTACTGAAATACTTCTTTCACATTCACAACAATCTTAGTTTACTAGATAGAGGGAAATGCCACCTTATTTCAGATGAAGTTCTTTAGAATTTCCATCCCCACGTTCCAAGAGAACTGTTACTGAAAGCATGGAAAGGTTGGTTTTCTTTATGCAGCAACAGCCATAAATGAGCCCATGCATTGATGCATGTGTGACGAACTGATGGAACTTAGTCAAAGGCCAGATCTCACTTATAAGCCAGAAAGTCAGCTACCACTGTTTCAAAGCTTAGAAATTATAGC
>NW_011494950.1:1129967-1130956 GCF_000754665.1 Bison bison bison | reverse complement strand
GGAGGGGAGGGTTGGAGGGGAAATTATAAGGCATCTTTCTTCTATAGTCAGGTGGATGAGGACCTCTTTAACTAAAATTTTCCTCCAGAGAATTATGACTGTGGGTAACAGGATGAGAATTACTAAAAGCATGACCATAATTGAAAATAGCTTCTTTCCAGCTTTTTGACCACAATTCATTGTCAAAACTACATTTCATGTGGTGACCCTATACATAGACATGCAAATGTACTGATAACAATGACAAAAGTTTCATAAAATAAAACCCACTTTTCCATTTTTCCATTCTATACCATTCTATTTTTATTTTAATGCTGATCTTGACCCATGATGGAAACACTGACTCACAGTAAAAACACATAGAAGCTGAAGACCTCAGCAGCCACACCATGTGGCATTGCCCACTGAAGGGTGTTCATGAAGCAAGACCTTGAGATGTTCCCATACAAAGATTTCCCAAAGAACTTCAGTTCAGTTCAGTTTAGTCACTCAGTCTTGTCTGACTCTTTGCGACCCCATGAATTGCAGCACGCCAGGCCTCCCTGTCCATCACCAACTCCCAGAGTTTACCCAAACTCATGTGCATCAAGTTGGTGATGCCATTCAGCCATCTCATCCTCTGTCGTCCCCTTCTCCTCCTGCCACCAATCCCTCCCAGCATCAGGGTCTTTTCCAATGAGTCAACTCTTTGCATGAGGTGGCCAAAGTATTGGAGTTTCAGCCTCAGCATCAGTCTTTCCAATGAACACCCAGGACTGGTCTCCTTTAGGATGGACTGGTTGGATCTCCTTGCAGTCCAAGGGATTCTCAACAGTCTTCTCCAACACCACAGTTCAAAAGCATCAATTCTTCGGTGCTCAGCTTTCTTCACAGTCCAACTCTCACATCCATACATGACCACTGGAAAAACCATAGCCTTGACTAGACAGACCTTGGTTGGCAAAGTAATATCTCTGCTTTTTAATATGCTATCTGCTGCTGCTGCTGCT
>NW_011494950.1:1129410-1129867 GCF_000754665.1 Bison bison bison | reverse complement strand
GTCTGACTCTGTGTGACCCCATAGACGGCAGCCCACCAGGCTCCCTTGTCCCTGGGATTCCCCAGGCAAAAACACTGGAGTGGGTTGCCATTTCCTTCTCCAATGCATGAAAGTGAAAAGTGAAAGTAAAGTCACTCAGTCGTGTCCGACTCTTAGCGACCTCATGGACTGCAGCCTACCAGGCTCCTCTGTCCATGGGGTTTTCCAGGCAAGAGTACTGGAGTGGGGTGCCATTGCCTTTTCCAATATGCTATCTACATTGGTCATTACTTTCCTTCCAAGGAGTAAGCATCTTTTAATTTCATGGCTGCAATCACCACCTGCAGTGATTTTGGAGCCCAAAAAATAAAGTCTGACACTGTTTCCACTCTTTCCCCATCTGTTTCCCATGAAGTGATGGGACCAGATGCCATGACCTTAGTTTTCTGAATGTTGAGCTTTAAGCCAACTTTTTCAC
>NW_011494950.1:1124464-1129167 GCF_000754665.1 Bison bison bison | reverse complement strand
TTTTCTGAATGTTGAGCTTTAAGCCAACTTTTTCACTCTCCTCTTTTACTTTCATCAAGAGGCTTTTGAGTTCCTCTTCACTTTCTGCCATAAGGGTGGTGTCATCTGCATATCTGAGGTTATTGATATTTCTCCCGGCAATCTTGATTCCAGCTTGTGCTTCCTCCAGCCCAGCGTTTCTCATGATGTACTCTGCATAGAAGTTAAATAAGCAGGGTGACAATATACAGCCTTGACGTACTCCTTTTCCTATTTGGAACCAGTCTGTTGTTCCATGTCCAGTTTTAACTGTTGCTTCCTGACCTGCATATAGGTTTCTCAAGAGGCAGGTCAGGTGGTCTGGTATTCCCACTTCTTGAAGAATCTTCCACAGTTTATTGTGATCCACACAGTCAAAGGCTTTGGCATAGTCAATAAAGCAGAAATAGATGTTTTTCTGGAGCTCTCTTGCTTTTTCCATGATCCAGTGGATGTTGGCAATTTGATCTCTGGTTCCTCTGCCTTTTCTAAAACCAGCTTGAACATCTGGAAGTTCACGGTTCACATACTGCTGAAGCCTGGCTTGGAAACACCAAATGATTCCTCTTGGAGATTCCCAACACACATAATGTATCAAAGGCTTTGAGACATAATTAAGAAAGAAAAACTGTTCTTATTTAACTCAGAATTTCCAAATTTATCTGACCATATGATGTGCATTTGTAAAACAATCTTCCTGCTAAATACTTTGGGGAAATATTGTACATAGAAGAAACTACTGAGTTAGAGATGAAAATTAGTGTCTAAAAGTTCAAAATTAACTGCATCTTCTCTAACCAAAAACATTTTGCAGGAAGGAGGAAGGGTTAAATATACTCTCTGCTGTCTAATATAAAAAAAATTCACAAATCATTAAAACTAAAAAGTATAACTTATTATGACCAGATAAATGAAAAAATAATAAAAGCACTAATACCTTTATTCTGAGCATCAGCAAATTCATGCAAAAGTTATCTATCAGTACTCCCACCTAAGTTTTAAGGCTTGATTTAATATGTTTCCTTAAACTAAAAAGGTCTGGTTACTTGTAATCACTATATGCCAAAGACCACCTCACGCTTCTCCTATACCCATTCTGGCACTGAAGTGGCTCTGTCAAGAGCTGTCTGTATTTTTATTCACCAAGTCACACAGTATAACAGCTGAAGGACAGAAAGTTATTTTGAGGCTAACCAGAGCTCCAGCCAGGCTGAGCAGCAGAAGCAGGAAGACTCTCTGTTGAGGTGTTTTGTCACTGCCAAATAACATTCTCAGAATCTCCAAAGAGTCATGGCATCATCACCACCTAATATCGTATATATTTGACTTTTGTCTATCTTCTCCCACAGAAGTATAGGCTCCATGAGGGCAAGGATATTGTCTGTCTGGTTCACCTGTGTATGCCCAGCACCATCAAAATTGCCTGGTACATAATAGATGCTTAATATTAATAAATAAATGTTGAATAAATACATTTCAGGGATGATCAGAAAATGAGTGGCAAGAGGAAGAAGACAGAATATATAATCAGAGGTCTACAAGAGACTGGATGTCAGTGCCCTGTTCCTTCAATAACCAACACTTCTATTTTCCTCAGCCCCCCTTAATATTTCAGATTGCACACAAAGATAGTTTAAGACTCTTGAGAACAAGGCCCGAGTCTTGTTCTCCATCATGGGGTCTTGCTCTCAAGAAGTAGCCAGTAAGTGTTTACAGAACCACACCAGGAAACAACATCAGTCTGTCTTGAAAGGGCAGAGGCTCCCCCAGAATCTCATGCTCTGGAATGGTCTCCCCGCATGAATAATGTCTCACCCTTTGCATATTTTCTTATCTTCCACACATTTTAGCACTGCTGGTTCTTCTTCCAAATAGGGTAAAATGAGTTACAATGCTAACTCCAGAGTTCAGAAACACAGTTTGAAAACTTCCCACAATTATCACTTCATTATCCCTACACGTATGCAAAAAAAAAAATGACCATTGTAAGTGATGAACAATCTTAGTCAAATTCAGAAACACTCATCTATCCCTGAGATGTGGTAAGTAGGGTTTTCCCCCCTAATAAAATATATACTTCAAAGAACCAGAAGAAGAAAATCTTCCATTCATGGCTTTTTCCGCCAATAACAGCTCACCTTGCAATAGGTACATGTCATTTTACCTACCTATATACTTACCAAAAAATCCACGTGACCTGGCCAGACCAGGACAGGTCCACATAGTCACATCATTCTTGGGAGAACCTTGGCCAGTTGCAATCTCCTTTGTCTTAGGTAGCCAGGTTAGGGAACAAATCTGTAATAATGATCCCCAAAATAAAGAATTATGGCAATTTCTGATTCATTGAATGCATTTTAAACTAAGTTTAGGCAGTATGTTCTGTCCACATCTACTTCCAGTCTACATATAGGGTTAGGCTATTAGAGGAATTACGTTAGTTCCAGGTAAGTTTATCCCAAAGCAACAAAAAACTAAATGTACAAAGAGACTTAGGCACGATGAACCTATGAATTGAAGTGGACTACGATTATTTTATTTTCTTGAGCTCCAAAGTTACTGCAGCCAGTGACTGAAGCCATTAAATGAAAAGACACTTTCTCCTTGGAAGTAAAGCTATGACAAAACAAGACAGTGTGTTAAAAAGCAGAGACATCACTTTGCCGACAAAGGTCCATATAGTCAAACCTATGGTTTATCCAGTAGTCATGTGTGGATGTGACAGTTGACCATAAAGAAGACTGAACATCGAAGAATTGATGTTTTCGAATTGTGGTGCTGGAGAAGACTTTTAAGAGACCCTTGGACTGCAAGGAGATTAAACCAGTCAATCCTAAAGGAAATCAACCCTGAATATTCATTAGAAGGACTGATGCTGAAGCTGAAGCTCCATTACTTTGGCCACCTGATACAAAGAACTGACTCATTAGAAAAGACCCTGATGCTGGGAAAGACTGAGGCAGGAGGAGAAGGGGATGACAGAGGATGAGATGGTTGGATGGCATGATCAACTCAAAGGACATGAGTTTGAGGAAACTCAGGGAGTTAGTGATGGACAGGGAAGTCTGGTGTGCTGTGGTCCATGGAGTTGCAGAGTCGGATACAACTTAGCGACTGAACAACAACAGCATGATCACTGTCCAGCCAGACTGTTCCCAATTTTCACAGTTAAAGCAGAGCTGAGAAAGAAAATGGAAAAAAAAAAAGATACACAAGTTAAATTAACTTGCAACTCACAGGTGAAAAGGGTTTTACAAAAGGAAACTCTTAGGAGCTGAAACTCCTATAGACTCAGCAGCTAAAGAGAGGTGTGTCTGGGTCCTATGCTCTATTGTATATTAGTTTCACAAGATTCTAGAAGATCAGAATGAAGGTGAACTCCAGGAAAGACATTTACCTGTGAGTCTGTGCTTGGGGTTTGGATGCTCTGCCCAGTACTTATGTCCAGGATGTGTAAGCGTCCATCCTTCATTCCTCCTCCAACAGCGAGGACTTCAGTCTGCCAGGGACACCAATCAATGGCCTTTAAAGTTCCAAATAATCACACAGGCAGGTCAGCTTTGGAGGTGAACTCATGAATGAGATGCACACATATAACCAGAGGTTCCAGAGGTGTGCCCCCATGGCAGATCTCCAAAACCTCTGATCCAAAGGCAAGAGCTACTGCCCTCTCCAGAGATTACTTCTCATGGACTAGAAATCACCTATTGTCATCTTCTTCAAATTTAGGTAACAAGTGCAAGTATTTCAAACAGAAAAAGTACACAATAATATGTTTGAAAAGCTACATTCAACATATCCTCTGGGGCAAAAAATCTGCTGCTAAAATATTTGACATGTACCTCTAGAATCTGATTACAAAATGCAGTCTTCCTCTGGTTTGTCTACCTGTGTCCTTAGGTTCTAGGTCAGAGAGCTATACCTGCTTGCTCGCAACACAAAAAATCTTATGTTTCAAATCCTAATAAAAGGTTGCTGCTACGAGCTGTGAACGACACCAGGATTCGTGTCTTTTGGAAGAGAGGGATTCGATCCAGGGCCAGAGACAAGGCTTGATCACTCAGAGCTTTTGTGTAGCAAAGCTTTACTGAAGTATAAAATAGACAGAGAAAGCTTCTGACATAAACATCAGAAGGGGACAGTATCAGTGCTCCCTTGCTAGCTTTGAGCAAGGTGCTTTGTACCTGTTAGCAACTTGCTAATCAGATAAAGGAACACCTCAAAACTGAGAGAGCTGCACCAGGCCCCTCTCCCACAACATGCATTTGAGATAGCACTGACACAAAGTGAGTCATCCCCAGTCATGAAGCAACTGACATGAATCTTGAAGAAAGGCAGATTTCCAAGCAAATACGTTTCCTTAACACAGCTTAAGAGAATATTTCCATGAGTAAGACATACTGGTTTGTTGATCTATTATCAGTTCAAGGTTTGAGTCTTAGGCAAACCAATTTGAAGAAAGACAGTTCAGTTCAGTTCAGTCGCTCAGTTGTGTCCGACTCTTTGCAACCCCATGAATCGCAGTACGCCAGGCCTCCCTGTCCATCACCAACTCCCGGAGTTCACTCAGACTCACGTCCATCGAGTCAGTGATGCCATCCAGCCATCTCATCCTCTGTCGTCCCCTTCTCCTCCTGCCCCCAATCCCTCCCACAGCATCAGAGTCTTTTCCAATGAGTCAACTC
>NW_011494950.1:1099856-1124045 GCF_000754665.1 Bison bison bison | reverse complement strand
ATATTGAGCTTTAAACCAACTTTTTCACTCACCTCTTTCACTTTCATCAAGAGGCTTTTTAGTTCCTCTTCACTTTCTGCCATAAGGGTGGTGTCATATGCATATCTGAGGTTATTTATATTTCTCCTGGCAATCTTGATTCCAGCTTGTGTTTCTTCCAGTCCAGCGTTTCTCATGATGTACTCTGCATATAAGTTAAACAAGCAGGGTGACAATATACAGCCTTGACGTACTCCTTTTCCTATTTAGAACCAGTCTGTTGTTCCATGTCCAGTTCTAACTTTTGCTTCCTGACCTGCATACAGGTTTCTCAAGAGGCAGATCAGGCGGTCTGGTATTCCCACCTCTTGAAGAATTTTCCACAGTTTATTGTGATCCACACAGTCAAAGGCTTTGGCATAGTCAATAAAGCAGAAATAGATGTTTTTCAGGAACTCTCTTGCTTTTTCCATGATCCAGCAGATGTTGGCAATTTGATCTCTGGTTCCTCTGCCTTTTCTAAAACCAGCTTGAACATCAGGAAGTTCACGGTTCACGTATTGCTGAAGCCTGCCTTGAAGAAAGGCAGATTCCAAGGCAAATGCATAGTTTCATTAACATAGCTTAAGAAAAGCTATGTTAACATTTCCATAAGAAAAATCACACTGTTTAGCTCAAGGCTTGAGAAAAGTTAAGTTCAGGTTGAACCAGGTGTTGCCATGACAAGACAGGATTAGAAGAGAAAAGAAAAAAAAAAAACTTCTGCCACTTGCAGTTTATTTCCTCCTGCCACCTGGGGACCTCTGGCCTTCCTGCCAAGGCTGTTAACCCTCTCACTAATACAGTTTCGAAAATAAAATTGCCTATTCTTTAGTTATAAATTACTATTGCTAATTCTGATGTTTTCACTTATACAGTTTCCCATGTTTAACATTTTTTCAAAATTATAATTTTTAATTATCCCACAATATTATATCATGTTATTATACTCTAATTAATGTTTGTTCTAATGCTACACTCAGGTTGATTTTTTTTCACTTGTTTTTTGTTCCAAATGGCAATATTTTTTTGGCTGCACCACGTGCAGCTTGTGAGATCTTAGTTTGCCAACAAGGGATCAAACCCGGGTCCCCAGCAGTAGAAGCGCAGAGTCCTAACCACCATACCACCAAGGAATTCCCTGATGTTCATCTTATTTTCATTTGGTTTGCACTGGATTGGGTTGAGCTTTTTGGAGAAAGTTGTGGGGCGGGAGAGGAGGGGGTTGTATTGTTTGTTTTTATAAACAATACTCTAATGAATATATTCTGGCATATGTCTTTGTTTCCAATATATTATTTTTTAGGTAAATTCCAAGCTTCAGAAGTGCTGACATAGATTTTTCCAAATAGTAGTAACTTTTTACAACACTAGGATCAGATGAGTACACTAATCTCATCCTCAGTTTAAGCTCATTTATCATTAAAAATTAATCTCCCATCCCACTTGCCCATCTAGAACTTTGCCAACATCCTCCATCAATATGTAGAATCTCATTCTCCTCCCTTTGAATGTGGGAGGGCTTGGGACTGGCTTGCAAACAACTGAATGCACCAAAAGTGTCACTACATGGCTTCTGGAATTGGGTCATAAAAGGTGATGCTGTTGCTGGAACGGGGAACCCTTCCAGGGCCTGAAACTGGGCTCTTATCTAATACTCAGAAATGCATTGTCCGAGGAGACACATGTGCTGACAAAACAAGAGATTTTATTGGGAAAGGGCACCCGGGTGGAGAGCAGTAGGGTAAGGGAACCCAGGAGAACAGCTCTGCCAGTGGCTCATAGTCTCTGTTTTTATGGTGAGGAGATTAGTTTCTGGGTCGTCTTTAGCCAATCATTCTGACTCAAGAGTCCTTCCTGGTGGTGCACACCTTGTTCAGCCAAGATGGATGCCAGAGAGAAGGATTCTGGGAGGTAGTCGGACCTGTGGTGTCTCCTTTTGACCTTTCCTGAACTCTTCCAGTTGGTGGTGGCTTATTAGTTCCGCCTTCCTTACCAGGACCTCCTGTCCTAAAACAACTCATGCAAACGGTTACTATGGTGCCTGGGCAGAGTGGGCGGTTTCAGTCAGTGTGCTTCCCCTAACGAGGCCACTTGCACCTTGCTCTCTGAAGCACTGGCCCTCTTGCCCTGAACCACAAAGTCCACCTCCCTTAAGGCAGCCACGTGGTAAGGAAGCCCATGTGGTAAGACTACCCAAATGATGTAGAGAAGCTCTGAGACCACATGAAGAGGGAAGGATGACTGGCCAGCCAACACTGCCCCAGCTCCTAGCACTTCCAGCTTCAGTCACTGTCTGACTGCAACCTCATGAGAGATCCTGAGCCAGAACTGCTCAGAAGAGCCCTTCCCAAAGTCTGACCCACAGAAACCATAAAAGATAATAAAATAATTATGCTAAGCCAGCCACTAGGACTCAGGGTAATTTGTTACATAATAATAGGTATCAGAATAAATATAATTAGAAACCACAGACAATGAAATATGATTGTAGTTCATACAAGAAAGACAGTGAAGAACTCTAACCAGCCAAGCTTCATTCAAACTAAAGACCTTGGCCTTGTATTATGAATAAATGTACAATTTAATTTTGAAATTAAAACTGAATTGAAATAAAATATTTGTTGAATAAAATAAATTGAAATTAAATATTTACAATATATATGTTCTATATCTTATCTATATCTGCCTTAATTGTCTTTTTCAAATAACCATTCTATTACACCCCTTGCTGGGCTGAATAAGAGAGCTATTTCAGTAAACACAAAATTTTGCATCTAATTTGAAGAGGCTGAGAAATTCTCTTGAGCCTAGGAACCTCAGTTTTATCACAGGATGAATATTAGTATTTTTTATATTTATTAGTAATCATTCTCTTCAGTACCCTATTTCTAATTAGCTTTTACTACAACCAAGCTGTTCTGGCAAAACTAGAAGCTCCATCATGGGCAGAATCACACAGATGTCAACATCTGAAGTCTGCTCTTACATTAATTGGCTAGCCTGCAGTGCCTGTGAGAACATTTACACTAGTGACTGTTTCTATGATTCCCCGGGTAGTAGATGCCACAAGGCCTGACTTGTTCAGGTTTCCAGAAACTCTACTGTCAACTTAAAAAAAATGCACAGCAGGAAGAGTTGTAAGTTTTACATGGGGCAAAATGAGGATGATAGCCCAGGAGACAGCAGCTCAGATACCTCTGAGAAACTCCTCCAAAGAGGTAGAAGGAAGGTCAGTATATATGTGATCTTGGTGAGTACATACACTCAAGCACCTATTTTCTGCAGAAGGTTTCTGCTAGTCACAAGGAGCAGTCATGACCATGAAGGATTTTAGTGCTTTTCTAGATGTGGGAGATATAAGAATTGGGCTCAAAAAATCAGCTCCTGAACTCTCTGAAGACCTGTTCTGCCTGCTTTCCCCAAGAACACTGTTTCATTTCTGTTCTTCACCCTGAACTCCTTTCACAGTACACTAAGTCGCTTCAGTCATGTCCGACTGTGATCCTGTGGACTGTAGCCTGCCAGGCTCCTCTGTCCATGGGATTCTCCAGGCAAGAATACTGGAGTGGGTAGGCATTCCCTTCTTCAGGGGATCTTCCTGACGTAGGGATCAAACCTGGGTCTCCCACATTGCAGGCAGATTCTTCACCATCTGAGCCACCAGAGAAATCCTTCAGGGGGAATTGAAAATTAGCAGCTGCAGCAGTACATGATTTAATTCTTATAGAGGCAGATGGCAATAGCCAATGGCAAGTGCCAGTTTGTAGTCGACAATATCTTAGTTCAATTCACTGTATTTCTGATACGACATCTAAGAATATAAGCAGCTTCTTGCAGGAAGCAGCTCTCTGCAAGACAGCGTTTGCCTGTCACTTTAGCAAAGCTATATTTTAACTAACCTTTATACCAGATGATCCCATGCTTAACCACCAGCTCAAGCATACCTTTCAAAACTGTTGAATTTCTTACCTTGACTGCTGTAGATTGATGTATGACTTTTAGTGGGGGACCCTGTGCATTTGCACCTGGATCATAGGGCCATATAGTTAGCAGTCCATCACTACAGCCACTGGAAAGCAGCCTGCCACCCGGCGCCCACTTCAGACCACACACAGCTTGTGTGTGTTGAAGAGTTCCAACATGGTGTTGGGCTACCCGAACGTCGTGATGATAAACACGGCCCAGTCTCGATCCACTGCCAAGAGGTAAAGGGGCAGGTTAGGACAGAGAACTTGAGCCCTACTGCTGTATAAGCATAACATGAAGTACTGTTCACACTCCCGAAAAACCCCTTAGGATAGATTCAAAACATAGACATTTCTTGACTTAATAAGAGTGGAGTATTCTGTCTGGGTGATTCTTCTCACAAGTAGATTTGTCTGACAGTTTCAAATCTGGATATTAAAAATATATCCTTTGATAGATATCTCCAATGGCTTCAATATGATACAGACAGGCATGGAAAAAATAAATTTAGAAGATTATCATATTTTCCCAGATAGTAGTTTATATATTGGACACAGGAAATATTACTTTTCTGGAATTCAATACCTCATATTATCTCAATGAAATGGTGTATATACCATATATATGTTAGACATAGAAATGTATTATTTCCTTTTTCTATTAATCTGCAAATCTACTTGTTCATTCTCTATCATCTAAAAAGATAATAAAACTATCTGCAAGTCACAACAAACCGCAATATGATTCAAAATCACTGGATCCAAATTTGGATCCAAATGATGATAAAGGTCCTATCACTCAAAGATAATGAGTGATACTGATAATAATTTCTGCACTAGTTTTCTCCAAGGAGAAATTATTTCTTGAAATTTCTCAAAGTCCAGTGTCAGATTTTTAAAAAACTACTTAGGCGCAGCCCTGAATAGCATTCTGATGAACTATATAGACTCTGCAGCCAGACCACTTGGTTCAAAGCCTGACTCTTCCCCTTATGCTAACCACGTGACTTTAGGCTGCTGTCTCAGTTTACTCCTCAAAAAAAGAGGGTGCGGGGGATATAAACCACTTTGTAGTATTATTTCAGGGATTAAAACACAGTTATACACAACAAGAGTTAGCACAGTTCCTGGCACAGAGTACTCCAAACATTTTGAAAGTGAAGTCGCTTACTCGTGTCCAACTCTTTGCAAACCCATAGGCTGCAGCCTACCAAGTTCCTCCATCCATGGGATTTTCCAGGCAAGAGTACTGGAGTGGGTTGCCATTTCCTTCTCCAGAGGATCTTCCCAATCCAGGGATCAAACCCAGGTCTCCCGCATTACAGGCAGACGCTTTAGCTGCTATTATTTTAAGAAAATATTTTGCTCATATTCCTCATGGATAATGAAACTAAACTTACACAGCGTAGATTGTAAAAGGAACCCAAGTATAGAATTGATTTGGCTGCAACAACGCCTCAGGGTAAGTATTTATTCCTTTACAAGGGCATTTTGCGTAAGTAGTTTTAAGTTAAGCGACTTAGCAGCAGCAGCAGCAGTTTTAAGTTTGGCTATAATCACAAAGTTTTGAAATCTCAATTTACGTCTGAGCTACTGAAAGAAATTATAGAAGGCTCTGAGTTTTATTTAAGAAATACAGTATGAAGATGAATGACTTATTAAATAAATATTTAGACTGATTATGTGGGCTCACAGGAACAAGTCATTTAACTTTTCTAGTCAAAAAGAAGCAGTTAGACAACTAAATCAGTAGTTCTCAAAAGTGAGGAAGCATCAACATCACTTGTGAAATTAGAAATGCATATTATCAGCCCAACATCAGACCTACTGAATCTCAAATTCTCAGAGAGAGGGCAGCAATCTGGGTTTTGAGGAGCATTCGAGGCCATTCTGACACAGGGTCAAGTTTGAGAATCATTGAACTGGTTATTCTATGAGGTTCCTTCCAGCTCTAACCTCTGTGGGTTTGTGAATTGGAATTATGCCCCCAGAAAGCTTAACATATTTCACATTAGTGATACTGACAGCAATAAATACTGATTTTCAACAAAATATCCCTCTAGCAAGTATACAGAGCAACTTTCAGCTTAAACAGAGTTTTACATTTTACTTTAACAATTATTTCACCTGTGATTTTGAACCTCACAATCCCAGTACGAGTACACGCTGCAGACACAGAGCCACCATGGTACACGTGGCCACTGGACCACTTAAAGCATCAGAAGGTCTGAACAGCTGACAGTTATGGTAGGATTATGACTGTTACTAATCATGTCTGTTTGGTTTTACTTTGGTTTCAAATTTTATAGTTCTGTTCACCTGTAATCAATTGGTGATGCAAACATAATCGGTTCCAATAAGATGCTTCTCACCTGCTGAGGATATAGTGATTCCAGCTTAGAGTCCCAACTACTGACAAATGGCCAAGCATATTTCTCAGTCGCTTTTTAGTGACCACATCCCATAACTGAAAAAAAATGAAAAAGCATGATTAATTAGCATTTTCACAACCCACAATCTTCTCAAAGGGCTAACAGCCAGTTAGTCTTGATACAGCCAGCCCTCGTGCTAAGTGAAAGTTCAGCACCTCTAACCCTAAAGCAGTTTTCAATGCTGTCTCATATTTGGATCATCTCGGGAGCAGAGTTCGGGTGCTAGACATTCTGATTCAATGGTGGGAGTAAGATCCTGGGCGTACGGCATTTATTTTAAAGTTTCTTAGGTGAATTCAGTCAACTGCAAAAGGTTGAGAATCACTATTTGACACTTCTAGTTCCTTCAAACTATGGGAATTCCAAAGCTGGAAATCTACCTACAGTTATCAACAAATAAAATTTGAGTGCCTACACAATTTCTAGGGTCAGGAATTCCATTTACTGCTAAGAGACTCCTTTCCTGCCAGCTAAAAATGATATTCTAACCCATATTAAGAATGAACACTTTGGCATAAGAAGAAATCATGACAGGACCCTCATAGGCTCATTACAGAGATGAAAAAAACAGTAGAGCCATCTGTGGCCCTCCAAAGTCATTGGGCACCCAAGCAATATTGTTTATCTGTTGCTAATAAACAATAATAATAATACATGAGAAATTAGATAGACTGATGAAACTTGCTAAGCTCCCATTTTAGAGAGCCTATTAGAAAAAAATTCACTACTTTTAAGTAACTCTACTTCTGATTTTGGCTTTAGGTAAGAAAGGAGGACTGGAAGATTATCTATTTCAGTTTTAGGATTTCTCTTCAGAGTTCTAAAAACTGGGGATCTCATAAGCCCAACTTTAGTTTGAGAGAAAAAAGTGAGGGGATAAAAGGAAATGTGACACAAAGAAAGATTGTGTGAAAAAACAAAGCAGAGTATGCCTACATCCTCATTAAACAGCATTCAGGGAAGACCCCAGAATGGCATATCCTCTTACGCCCCATAGCTTCAAGTACCACATCTACTATAAGTTTCTTTATTTTATTAAATAGTCGATCTGTTATTAAAAGTAAATCTTAGGGACTTCCCTAGTGATCCAGTGGTCAAGACTTTGCCTTCCAATGCAGAAGGTATGGGCTTGATCCCTGATCAGGGGGCTAAGATCCTATATGCCCTGCAGCCAAAGAAACAGAACATAAAACAGAAGCAATGCTGTACCAAATTCAATAAAGATTTTTTAAATGGTCCATATAAAAAAAAAAAAAAAGCTTTAAAAAAGTCAACTTTGGTTATCCCGCCACTATAGAGAACACACTGTGAGACAGAAACACTGCCCAGTACTTGTATTTCTCCCTCGCTGGTACCAACAGCCAGGCAGGTCCCCTCTGTCATCCAGGACACAGAAGACACGTAGTTACAAGGGAGACTGAAGTACATATTTTCAATTCTGTTGTGATTATCCCCATTCCAGACATATACAGAAGATCCAAGGGCTATGGCAATAAGATTTTGAAAATTCCAGTCCAGGATATTCAGATCTATAAGAGAGCATTTCAGATTGGGGTGATTATACAGCCAAATAAAATTATTTTCAAATAAACAACTTTACTTATAGGTAGAGGAGAAAGATTAATGATTTCCCCACGGTCAGCTGAAAAACAGAATCATGGATCCAATCAGATCATTAGAAGTTCAAAAATGAAAGCTGGAATAGAATCTTATATCAAGATACACAATAATGCTTGTATCAAGATAAGCAATAATGCTTATCATTTATGCTCATATATATTTAGAAGCATTTAAAAAACTTGTCAGTTTCATCTACCATTATAATTAATACATGGATTTCATCTAACAGATCATTAAAGTTTAAAAGCACGTAATTCTTATGGAAACATCCTTGGACCTAGACTATATAGATGAGAGTTGCCACCATCATTTCTAATCAAAAGACAACCTAGCTACAGTAAATCTAGAAGAGGTGATCTCTGGCTTATTTATGATACCTGGAAGTTCTTAGTATTCTCTATCTTACACTCAAAGAATTTCTCTGAGTGCTCAGAGAAACCGTATTTGTATGACCACATACTAAGCCATATCTGATCTTATTTCTTTTTTTTTTAATTTTATTTAATTTTTAAACTTTACATAATTGTATTAGTTTTGCCAAATATCAAAATGAATCCACCACAGATATACATGTGTGATCTTATTTCTTATAAGACAGAAACTCCTATCCTGATTGACACACATCAATATGAAACTATGAAGCTCACCAGTTCCACTAGAGCAGTCTAAGCTCCCTATAGCTCATCCCTCCCACCGATGCAAACTACAAACTCTAAACAAAATTCAAAAAACAAACAAACACCTGAGAACTCTGGAAAATAAGCAAAAGCAGGTAAATCAAGTTAAGGAAGTGAAAACTTGGGGAGGCAATCCACCCAGGGGTGAGTTTTCCACTTTTCTCCTTACACAGCTTTACACTGATGGTGGGGGGGTGGGGGGAGCAGGCAATCATAGAATAACAGTAGCAGTTCAAACTCCAATAGAAAGCCTACCTTGTTTCTGGTCAAAGAAATCAGAGAAAGGAGCTCGAGGTGGCCAAAGTGTGAGGAGAAAGCCTGGGAAGGGAGAGGACCACAGAAAGGCATCCTCTAACTGTGAGTGTATGAACCCACACACACCTCAGCCTAACCCGAAAGTGTGTAAGTACAAGGAAAAGTTGTATTATCCAATCTAAAAAACATGGAGGAAAATTTTTTTGAACAAACGGACAGAACCTTAGGGATTGGTGGAATAATATCCACAGATTTAAAAGTGAAAGTGAAGTCGCTCAGTCATGTCCCACTCTTTGCAACCCCATGGACTGTAGCCTGCAGGCTCCTCCATCCATGGGATTTTCCAGGCAAGAATACTGGAGTGGGGTGCCATTGCCTTCTCTAGGAGATCTTCCCGACCCAGGGATTGAACCCATGTTTCCTGCATTGTAGGCAGACAACAACATATCTAATGTATATGTAACTGGAGTCAGGTCTTGGAAATAAGAGAACAAGGTTTCAAATGAGTGCTCACCAGAAACCATAGAGGCCAAAAGTCAGTGCAACATCTTTAAAACGCTGAAAATATATCTGGCAAGCCAGAATTCTGTATCAAGCAAATATTTCACAATAAGGGTAAGAGAAGCCTTCAATAAGAGACCTGATCTGTGAATACTAACAGAAGGTTTTTGACTGAAAGTAAGTTATATAGGAGGAACATTTGGCCCTTTGGGAATGGAGGGGAATGTTATAATTGGTAAATATTTGGGAAAATATAAGGACCATTTTTCCCTCACACAAATACGTATGGCTTTTTAAACTAAAACTTTTAACAATGGTGAAGTTGTCAATGCACATAGATTTAAAACATAGACAACTAAAGTAATTCTCCAAAAAAAGCTGAGAGTTGGGGAAACACATTACTGCAAGATTTTTACATATTGTATAAAATATGCAGCAGTAATTCTAGGTAGACTCAGAAAATTTAGACTGCATTGCAGTCCCTAAAGCAATAACTAAAAACATAATACAAGGAGATATAGCCAGAAAGCCAACAAATCAACTAACGTAGAATTCAGAAAGAAAAGATGTCCGAGGAATGAGACTTGGTACACTTTGAAATTTAAGAGGCCAAGAGACAGAAGAGGAGGGAAATCAGCAAAAGAAAAAAAAAAAGACCAAGAAAGAGTTAACAGAAAACAAGGAGGCAAACAAAGACAATGGGATATCAAGGAGAAGTGAGTGACCAATTGTCTCAACTGTGGTTAACAGAGTTAAGTAAATGAGCTCCACAAAGTGATTGTTAGATTTAGCAGTGAAGAATTTTGGGTGATGTTACAAAGAGCAGTTTCAATGGAATGGTGAGATTTAAGAACTGACTAGCAAGGCTTAAAAACAAAATGGGGAGAGAAAATAACAAACTGTGAGTTATGGACATCTTTTGACAGCTTTCGCTGTCAAAGGGAGACAAAAGGGGTAATGAAGGGGAAGAGGGAAGAAAAGGTTTTTGTTTGTTTTTCAATATGAGTGGTGTGCTTTTTCAACATCTCTTGAAATGAATTCTTCAGTTTTCATTAGTCATGGCAATAAATTCTCTTAGAGAAGAAGGTATAGGAGAAGAATGATGGGGGAACTGTTCCCTTTAATGATTTTGTGTTTTTCCTGCTCATTCCTCTCTATAAACGTGCCCCAGAACCAAACCTCATCCCTCTGCTCTTTCTCCCTCACCAGAAGAGCTCACCCTAGCTGTCAGCTTCAAACATAGTCATCTGACCTATACTCCAGCCTTTCCTCTCTTTCACCAACCTCATTTATAATGATTTCCCAGAAACTCTTAAATGTCTCACTGTTCCCTCAAATGTAATACTGCAAGAAAAGTCTTCCCTCCTCACACCATTTTTCCTGCTAACTTGTCTTTTTGGTGACACCATCCTTCTCCTGCTTCAAAACTTGGAATAATCTTAAATTTATCCCTCCTCCCATATATTTTTCCTCATGCAGAGAAAATAGTCCCTTACTTTTTGGTAACTCTCCTACTAAATGCATTCTGCATACTCTGCCATGAATTTTCCTTTGATGTTTCACCTAGTTGAGAATTTGCACAACAAATCTAAAAATCTGCTTCAGACTGAAATTTCTCTATAATCTGCATCCACCCCCTATTCCCCACTCCCCAAAGTATCCTCCTCATTGCCACTGATTATTATTAATTACCAACGTCCTGCCTTTGTTCATGTTGCTAACATTGCTGAAAATGCTCTGTCTTCTCTTTTCCACTCTTCCAAGCCTACCCATCTTTTTAAGACACATCTCAAGTCTTAGTAGCTCCACAAAGTCTTTCCAGACAATTCCAAAGATCACCAAACTATATACAGTCTTACAGCTTCTTATACCCCACAATGTATTATTTATGTTGTGGCATGTTGGTAGCAGTTCAGTGTGGGTTAGTCTCATTTTCCCAACTAGATCACAAGCTAGAGACATAAGAAGAAACTAGGGACAAACAGCCAACACAGTTGTTTGACTGGTAAGATTTATCCATGTTTAAAATATAAGCATAAGAGTAGGTCATCATCTATACAGTTCATTCTATTACAGTAAAACAAAATGTGTGCTTCTTGTGCCCCAATGGGGCACAAGACAAACAATGCCCATTCCTGAACATGAAAATTCTACAATGAAAAACTCACGATAGTAAACATATTTGGATGGTACACCATTTAAGCATGAGGCACAAGGCCATTTGCTTCTTCCAGAATCAAATTTCAAGTTTATGCTACAGCACAGGATACATTCTGTCATTTCAGTGTTTTAATTCATGAGCTAAACAATAACATACAATAGTCATTTCGAAGACCTGTAAGATGAATCTTCACCTCTGGTTGGAGTATGGAATAGTTTATATCACTGAATCTTTGGAAGTATCCATCTCTGACTCCATCTCTGCAGCCTGCAAGAAACAAACAGTTCTACACTATAATCCTGAAAACAAAATATTAATCCTTGCAAATATTAAGAGATATTGGAGTGAACAAGAACGTGGTCATCATGATAAAACTGAATTACAAGCTGCAGCGGGAGGAAAGGAAGAAACAGACTTTAAAAAAAAATATTCAATGACATTTCTAATAAAAAGCACATGAGTACCAGACCTAAATGTAATGACAGAGCTTGTGGGGAGCACACAGAGACACTACATCATGCTTTGAATATTTGTTCTGTCACTTGAGATTTTAAGACCAAAGTAATGGTCATGTATCCATGTGTCTATAATATCAAAAATTCTCTAATAGACCTAAGCTCTGCTCTGAGTCTTTGTCAATAAAACTGTTGATTCATTGATTTTACTCTTTTTCTCACTGTTTTTGTACCACAGCATGCAGAGTTACTTTAGGCTAGTGTTACCCATGACTATCTGAATTTAAGGTTATATCTTGTGCTCAGTTTTACTTCTCATCAAAAGACCCCACTAAGTCTAAACCACAAGCCACTGTCTTTTCATCTTTCCAACCACCTGGCTTACATCAAACTGAGAATGACATGATCAACAGGAAATGAGCCCACCCAGGTGACTTGTGGTCCCTATGACCACATAGCTTCTGATAAATGAAAGACAGCTTCACAATGCCACACCAAGAAGCCAGATAATTACTCATAGACTCAATGCTAACCATGAAAACCTGCAGTTGTGAGAATTACAAGGTTACTAGAAATATATACCCAAGCACTGCCAATAATGGTTCAAAAAAATCAAGTACAAACTGTTAGTTAAAAATAAATAAATCATGAGACTCTAATGTACAGCATGTTGAAAGTTGCTTAAAAAGTAGATCTTAAAAGTTATCATCACAAGAAAAAAATTCTGTCGCTATATCTGGTGACAGTTGTAAACTAGATTTATTGTGGTGATCATTTGTAATATATACAAATATATCATTAATGTTGCATACCTGAGGCTAATATAACATTCTATATTTTTTTTAAAGTAATACCCAAAGAACCAACAAAAAACTTCTGGAACTAATTGGTGATTATAAAAAGATATAAGATTAATATACAAAAGTCAATTACTTTCCTATATACTAGCAACAAGCTACTGGAACTTTAAAAGCACAATACCATTTACATAAGTCCCCCCAAATTAAATACTTAAATATAAATCCAACAAAATATGTACAAGGTCTGTATAAGGGAAAACTACAAAACACTAATCAAAAAAAAGCTAAATAAATGAAGAGGTATTTCATGTACATGGATAACAAGACTAAACATTATTAACATTAGCTCATCCCACCTTGATTTATAGATACAATGCTCTACAAGTTAAAATCCCAGCAAGTTACTGTGTAAACATTGCCAAGCTGGTTGTAAAGTGTATGTGGAAAAAAGTCAACACAATAAGGACCTCCACTATCTGACTTTAAGACTCACTAAAAAGCTACAGTAATCAAGGAATCACTGATTCAATGGACATGAACTTGGGCAAACCCCAGGAGATGATGAGGAACAGGGAAGCCTGGTATGCTGCAGTCCATGGGGTTGTGAAGAGTTGGACATGACCTGGCGACTGAATAACAGCAATCAAGATAGTGTAGTATTTGCAAAACAACAAATATATCAGTGGAAGAGAATAGAGATCCCACAAAGAGACCCACAAAAATAGAGTCAACTGATCTCTGACGAAGGAGGAAAGGCAATAAAATCGAGAAAATTAGTTTTTTCAACAAATGGTGTTGGAAAAACTGAATATCCACAGACAATCTGGAAAAAAATAACTGAATCACTTTGCTGAACACCTGAAACTAACATAAAGTTGGAAGTCAACTATGCCTCAATTTTTACAAAAATGTATCTAAACACAGACCTATTGGGGGAGAATGGATACATGTATATCCATATGTATCACTGAGTTCCTTGTGGTCCACCTGATACTATCACAACACTGTTAATCAACTGTATGCCAATACAAAACAAAAAGTTTAAAAAAAAAACACAGAACTCAAAAATTAACTCAAAATGGATTGTAGACCTAAAAGTAAAACACAAAGCTATAAAATTACTAGAAAGTAATACAGGAAAAAATCTAGATCTCCTCAGTTTTGGAAATGACGTTTTTTCTTTTACCATGCTGCACAGCTTACAGGATCTTAGGTCCCCAACCAGGGATTGAACTCAGGTCCATGGCAGCGCAAGTGCTGAGTCCTACCCACTGGACTACCAGGGAATTCTCTGGCAGTGACTTTTTAAATATAATACGAAAAGCATGATCCATGAAAGAAATCACTGATACGCTGGATTTCATTAAAATTAGAAACTTCTGCTCTCCACAAGACATGCCTAAAGAGTGAGAAGATAAACCACAGACTGAGAAAAATATTTGCAAAAGACATATGTGATAAAGGACTCTTACCCAAAATATACAAAGTAACTCTTAAACCTCAACAACAACAAAACAAAAATTTCAATTTAAAAATGGGCAAAATATCTGAACACCTCACCAAGAAAGATGGTAAATAAGCATAAGAAAAGATGTTCAACATCTTTTTCATTATATTTCATTAGAGAATTGCAAGTTAAAACAATGAGATACCACTACACATCTGTTAGAACAGCCAAAATCTGAAACACTGACCACCACCAAATTCTGTCAAGGATGTGGAACAACAGGAGCTTTTATTCATTGCTGGTGGGAATGCAAAATGATACAGCCACTTTGGAAGATAGGTGGGCAGTTTCATATGAAACTAAATATGCTCTTATCATATAATCCAGCAACTGCACACTTTGATATTTACTCAAGTGAGTAGAAAGCTTATGTCCACAGAGAAACTTTTACACAGATATTTATAGCAGCTTTATTCATAATTGCCAAAACTTGGAAGCAACCAAGATGTCTTTGAATAGGTGAATGCATAAATAAACTGTGGTACATGCAGACAATAGAATATCATTTAGTGCTAGAAAGAAATGAGCTGTCAAGCCATAAGAAGACACGGAGGAAGCTTAAATGCACACTACTCAGTGAAAGAATCCTATATGAAAAGGCTACATACTGTATGATTCCAACTAAATGACATTCTAGGAAAAGTAAAACTATGGAGACAGCGAAAAGTTTGCCAGGGTTAGAGGAAGAGAGAGAGACAAATAGGTGAAGTATAAAAGATTTTTAGAACAGTAAGACTCTTCTATCTGCTGTTACAATGGTGGATATGTATTATTACACATTTGTCAAAATCCATAGAATATATACCACCAAGAGTGAGCCCTAGTGTAAACGATGGACTTTGGATGATAATAGTAGTGTCCATGAGGTTCATCAATGATAACAAATGTACTAATCCAGTGTGGGATGGCGATAGTGGGGAAAGCTGTGCATATGTTAGGGCAAGGTATACACAAGAACCCTGTGTTTTATGTTCAATTTTGCTGTGAATTCAAAACTTCTCTAAAAAAATAGGATGGATAGAGAGATTAATATACACATACATACACAGAGGTAGATAGATCTCTTAGGATATCAAAATAATAAAGGCATATTCTCTCTGCTTTTATAGAATGTAGGTGGTACAAGTGGTAAAGAATACGCCTGCAATGCAAGAGACCCACGTTCGATCCTTGGGTCACGAAGATCCTCTGGAGAAGGGAATGGCTACCCACTCCAGTATTCTTGCCTGGAGAATCCCATGGACAGAGGAGCCTGGTGGTCTACAGTCGAAGAGGTCACAAAGACTTGGCCACGACTGGGCAAATAAGCACACATACAGCATATCATTTCTATTCTACATCACATATTCAGCATGTTACAGAAACATGAACTTGTTACTGATCAGATCAGAAGAAAGTGGGAGAGCTAAGACAAGACATGTCTCCAGATATTTTGCTTTTAAGAAAATACAATCATAAAGAAAAGAATAAAGAAGGAAAGGATATGATTCACTCATTCTTCCAACTGTATATTCCCAAACCACCCAAAAGAATATTCAGCCAGCCTTCAACTTTTGTGCCTATTTCTATGATCTAACTGTTTGTCCCCTTTATACTGCTGGGAAACAAAGGAATGAAAAGCACGCATGCACAAAGTTATCTTCTCCCAAAGGAAATGTAACAGGCAAGTCTCCTTGACATTTATGAATTAATTGAACCACTGGTTCTCTTAAGTTTCTCTCACAGAGCTAGACTCCTAATCAATTATTTTCCAACCATGATAACAATTTCATGAACGACAAAAAGACTTCCAAGATGGAAAGGGGAAGTAAGAAGGAGAACACGTGGAATGCAAGGTAAATGACATTGGGAGCATTAAATGCAGAATGGAAGGAAGACCTTCTAGAAACTGCCACAGGAGCAATATCTCTCCACTGCATGGCTGCAGACCTGCCCTGATGCACTCATGACATCACCACCCAAAGATTTGTACCAGCTTTGGGTCCAATAGGTATATTTACAAGTCACAAGAGGTGCCCACTGGGTTCAATAGGTATACTTGCAAGTCATAGGAGGTGTCCACTGTGAGGTTTCAGTCTTATCAAATATAGACAAGGTATAAAGAAATACTTTACATGCACAGTATCTGGATAAAATTTATCCCAGTGATCCATTTTCCTAAAATTAGTTATCTGGCCTATGTGGAATGCATTTCACATTTTAAATCTCCTTGAGAGAATTAAGAATAGAGCCCTACATAGAATGTTCCTTTCAATTAGTCTCTGCTTCCAACAGCTCTCCCTTTCAAATCTTCTTCAGTGTCACCACCAATGATCTCTCTAAAGCAGAGCAACAGATTTGCAGTCCAGTCAGAGGAAGGGTCACATGGGTGTACTTCCTCTGCCTTCTGTTTTCAACCTCACCAGAATGACAGCTAATGACTTTGTAAGGTGTGGAGATATAAGAACAAAGAGAATGGGAGTGAATAGAGCAGCAAGAAGAGACTGCAATAATTTTCTGCAAAATGGGTAAAGGTTTGATAACTAACCAGGAAGAACATGAAAAATGAAATTCGAATGCCTATAGAGGGGCCATGGTAAAGAAAAGCAAGCTGTTTTGTCTTGCAGAAACCCCACAAGGGGTCAGGGCTCAGAGACAGCGGAAGTTTAGAAAGAGATGAGTTGGTTGAAAGATGTCAAGTTCACACACACACACACACACACACACACCCATACACACATGTGCACAGGTCAAAAGAAACCAGGTTTATTTATTCTCTGAATAAACAAAAAATGACAACCTCTTAACTCAAGAGCATGAGCAAAGATAGATTGTGTGAAAACTGTTGCACTGATTTTAGTAGCCCACAATTCTTTAGTTCTATTTCCAGAACACCACACACTTCAGAAAGCTTTAACTCTGAAAGAGTGAAACCAAAACTACTGAGGGAAGAGCTAACCAAAGAAAGACAACTCAGGAAGAACAGCAATACTTTTAAAGCTTTGTATGAAATTTTTCAGAGAAATAAGAGAAAATAGTATGTACATGAATGAAGCATGAACAGCATGCTGGAAAGAGAGAAGGAAGGAAGGAAAGAAGGGGGGAGGGAGGACAGACAGGAAAGAAATGAGGGAGGGAGAGAGGGAGGAGGCAAAGGGAGGAAGGTGAGGGGAGGGAGAGAGGCCTGACGATGTCCAAGAAACTCTAAAATTAAAACTGCTGCTGCTGCTAAGTCACTTCAGTCGTGTCCGACTCTGTGCGATCCCATAGACGGCAGCCCACCAGGCTCCTCCGTCCCTGGGATCTCCAGGCAAGAACACTGGAGTGGGTTGCCATTTCCTTCTCCAATGCATGAAAGTGAAAAGTGAAGTCGCTCAGTTGTGTCCGACTCTTAGCGACCCCATGGACTGCAGCCCACCAGGATCCTCCGTCCATGGGATTTTCCAGGCGAGAGTACTGGAGTGGGGTGCCATTGCCTTCTCCTAGGATAGCCAAAATAAATTTAAATGGCAAGGCTAGTACACAGAGTGAGGGAACCACCTAGAAGTAGAAGGAAAGAAAATGAGAAGAAAAATAGAATAGAAAAAATAAGAGAATTAATCCACAAGGAGCAACAATTACAGCCAACATTTCAGAAAGAAAGAAACAAAAATGAAGAAATTACTAAAGAATAATTCAAGAAGCTTTCCAAGAATTAAAAGATACAGGCGTCCAAGACTGAAAGATCCACTAGAGTTTGTCGTTTACAGTGAGGCTTTACTTTTAATATACACGAACCTTTATCATCATGAAATTTTAAAACAGTAACAATAAATTTTTTTCTATATGTATTCAGAGAGAAAAAGCAGGTGGCATAGAAAGGATAGGAAGTTACAGCAATATATGACTGGCTCAGCAGCAACAACGGGTGCTGGGAAAAAATAAAGCAATACCTTTTCCACAAAGTTCTGAGTAAGACTAGCCAAACTATGAATCAAGTGTAAAACTGGAATAAGCACACTTTCAGACCAGCAAACCCAGAAAGAGCACAACATGGCTGCCAGGGAACAGTGGCTCTAGCATCGGAGAGGAGAAGTCCCAGAATTACAGCCGTGGCACTGACCAAGAGAGTGGCCTATTCAGCAGGTTCTGGGTAGGAGGCCACCAAGGAAAACAAGGACCCATGTGGGCAGGTACATGGAAAAGGTTACTGATGGCTTTGGAACAAAGCATGGGAGCGTTTAGGGAACACAGTCATAATATCATAGGTATCTAATAAATGAAAAGAGAAAGCAACTTTTTAATTCCAGGAAAAACAAAGAGTTAAACTAGAAAAGAGGTACAGTTAGAATACACTGTTTGGCTTGTCAGCAAATAATAATTGTATAGTAATATGATATAAATATTAAATACTAATTTTACTTTGTTAAAGTGTAACACAAATAGACTGAGAGAAGTGAATGAAACAGGAGGAGAACTAAGTTCTTACTATGCTAGAAAGTTGGAATTAAGTCTAAAATTATAAAAAAATAAATTAATAGTTTACAAATATTATTCAGAAATTAGATGTAAATACCCGGGGGCATAGCTGGCAGAGCTAAGGTGGTTGCCTCTAGGAAATGGGGAATAGAGGTCGGGGTAGTTAAGACAGAGGATTATGAGAATTATCCAAACTTTATAATTATGCTGATTTTTGTTCTAATGTAAAAATAGTATATTTTAAGATAAGGAAGAAATGAAGGATGCAGGGAGAGAGGAGGGTGGGAACACAGGACAGATGGGAAATCTTTGGCCCACACCTTTCCAAGTGCATTGGGATCGCTCACAGAACTGCATGCTCCCATTAACCTGCTGAGCCACGTTCTGGGTTGAAAATAGCTGATTTAAGCATTTCTGAAAATAAACACAAAGAGAATACTTATTCAGAAACATTTGTGTACATCTCAGGTGTGTTACATGGTGCAGAAGTAAAACTGATAATTCACTGGAAAGTTAAAGACTACACACTGTCAGACCAAAACTGCAATCATTGCCATTATTTATTAAATAACCACTGTGTAAGGAACAGAGTACTGAACATTTTACTAATATATTATTTCTTTTTTTAATTAATTTTTATTTAAGTATAGTTGCTTTATGGGCTTCCCTGGTGGCACAGTGGTAAAGAATTTGCCTGCCAGTTCAGGAGACGCAAGAGACATACATTCGATCCCTGGATAAGAAAGATCCCCAGGGGAAGGAATTGGCAACCCACTCCAGTATTCTTGCTTGGGGAATTTCATGGACAGAGGAGCCTGGTGGGCTACAGTCCATAGGGTCGCAAAGAGTCAGACACGACTGAGAGACTAAACAACAAAATAGCTTTATAGTGTTGTATTAGTTTCTTCGCGGGGGGCGGTATTAAACTAGTTATCTTAAAGGTCCTTTTCAACTAACTCCTTTTCCCATGAGAAATGGGAACATCAACTCGCAGAGAGGTTAAGTCAATTGTCTAAATTTAAATGAGCACAAAAATCAAGTTGCTATTTCTCTGGGCAAGTATACAATGAGCCCTCCTGACATTCTTATATCTGTGCGTGTGTGCTAAGTTGCTTCAGTCCTGTCCAACTCTGTGCAGCCCTATAGACAGGCTTCTCTGTCCATGGAGATTCTCCAGGCAAGAATTCTGGAGTAAGTTGCCATGCCCTCCTCCCAGAGATCTTTCTGACCCAGGGATTAAACCTGTGTCCTTACATCTACCTGCATTGGCTGGCGACTTCTTTACCACCAGAGTCACCTGGGAAGCCCCTTTCTTACATCTAACTTTGATCAAAAACAAAGAGGCAAATTAGTAAAAAGGGGAAAGAAAAGAACTTATTCTAGAAATATAATAGTGAATAGTCAAAATAGAGAAGATTCTTTTTTTCTCCTTCTCAATGATATGTTTAATCACTGGATATCACTTTGATATTTTGGCTTTCTTCCCAGATATTATGTCATATAATAGGCAATGGATGTTTAGGTATTCAAAGTAGAAAAATTAAATATAAAGTAGAGTTTCACAACTGCAGAAATATGGGCAAATAATGCATTGTTGTGGTCTACCAGATACCTTCCCCCTGGCTTCTGATCATCAAAACTATCTTCAGACATGTCAGATGCTCTGTGGGGAGCAAAATCACCCCTGTTTGAGAAGAACTGGTATAAAATACCATTTCTAAATGCCCTGCTGGCCAGTAGCTCAGTGCAACTCTTCACAGATTCATTCTTCAGAATCCCGTAGAGACAACAAAGCTGACCAAGGCATTTCCCAGATAGTGTGCTTGTGCTCCATGCACCCAGGGATACCCTTCGCTGGGTGAGATCTACTATTACTTTAATGAGCAACTTGGCATACAGCTGGCTGGGTATGAGAATTCTGAACATCTCCATAGCTACTCAGCTCTCTCTATGGAAATACCCTCTGGATGACCTCTGAGGACCACAGGAAGACACCTGTTCACCGCCAAGATGAAAGACCTCGCTTTACATCTGCACTGTTTTTGCTGCTATTGGACTCCCAATTAGTCATGACAATAAATGCTCTACATAAAGTAGTAAAACAGCTTCCATTATCCCCTGCCCAGGTTCTCCAGTGAAACTGGGATGATATTCAGGCTGGATAACAATCGCTGTAATGATGGTAACTTGCCCACACTATCGTGACCCCGCCAACAGAGCCACCAACTTTGCTGCTACCAGTTACCAGACAGCACAAGGGGAAGGAAAAGGGAAGTCAGGACTGGAAGTCAGGGCAGTAAAAACTCCAGTCACCAGTAGAGGGTGGAAAGGACAGTGCTAATAGCCTGGCCTGGGCATGAGTTCAAAAGCACACATAGTTCCCTCAAAGTAACTCCCTGGCCATCTTACCCTTACCCAGCAACAAGCAAATAACAAGTGACGTCACTCAGTCATGTCCGACTCTTTGCGACCTCATGGACTGTAGCCTGCCAGGCTCCTCCATCCATGGGATTTTCCAGGCAAGAATATTGAAGTGATTTGCCATTTCCTCCTCCAAGGGATCTTCCCGACCCATGGATCAAAGCCGGGTCTCCCACACTGCAAGCAGACTCTTTACCATCTGAGCCACCAGGGAAGCCCCACCCAGCAGCAAAGCACCTAGCAGAAGACTTGCTCTAATACAATTGTTTGCAACTGCATATGAGTTCAAATAATTAAATTTCACATTCACAATATTTTATTGTTCCTCCAGGAAAACACATATGCCAAACACAGGAAGCACACATCAAATGACTTTAACTTTGCCTAAATTGAGAATTTATGACATTCCTAGTTCAGTTTTCTAAATGAAACATTGATTCCTTCAGAGGCTCTTCACTGGTTTCAATAAACCTAAAATCATGCTATCGATATTTAATGTGCCCAAAGGACTTAGGGTGGACTATGATATTAGAATCATAATCAATAAGATCCTTAAAATAAAGTTAACTTCGTAGAGAAATAAAAAAAAAAAACACACAAAGACTTAAGGGAAATTTTGAAAAGACCATCTTATAGAGGAGGAGTCAAATAGACCTGCCAAAGGGCAGATCATATTACCACACACTTTCCAAAGAGTTGGGAAAAGACCACACAACACAACTTTGCACCGAGAGGAAACATACATAGTATGCATAATTTTATTCTTTTTTTTTTTTTTTAACCACACTGCTTGGCATGCAAAATCTTAGTTCCCAGGCCAGGGATCAAACCCACACCCCCTGCATTGGACGCCAGGAGTTTTAACCACTGGACCACTGGGGAAGTCCCTCTGTTTTTAATCTTTACCTTTTGGATGGTTAGTCTCATTTTCACTTTTTTGATTGATGCTAATTAAACTTTTTTTGTGTGTTAATTAACAACCCTGTTTCTTTTTGGAAGTGTCCTTCATACACTCATTTTTCCTATCAGGAATCCATCCTTTCCTTATTGATTTGTAAGAGCAGCTAAGCCAGCTTTTATCTCATGTTTGGGACTCAGCTATTTGAGCTTCTCAAGATAAGAAATCTTTGGTTTTCTCTCTTCACCCACCGGGTCTTTTGAAGCAACTTTATCCTTCCAGCCTCTGTTCAGTGCATGAGGGGCCTTGCCAAACTGGAAAGCAGAGTTATTTGTTCCAGAACTTCCTTTGTTGGGGGTCTTCAGTGGTTCCTTGTAGGATCCTGCCAGAAAACATTTAGCTTTGAATTTGGTTTTTAAAGTAATAGCTCAGTTGGTAAAAAATCTGCCTGCAATGCAGGAGACCTGGGTTTGATTCCTGGGTTGGGGAAATGCCCTGGAGAAGGAAATAGCAACCTACTCCAGTATTCTTGCCTGGAGAATCCCATGGATAGAGGAGCCTGGCAGGCTACATACAGTCCATGGGGTTGCAAGAGTTGGACACAACTTAGAGACTAAACCACCACCATAATCTCTTAAACCTTTGGTGGGAGGTCAGCCCTTGGCACGTATAGAACAGAATGTGAATATGTAGGCCCTCATCTCTCCAAAGTCCTAGGCGGAGTGGGGTGGAGGGCCGGCACAGGGTCAAGGGTACTGGGTTCATGAGTGAACACTGGGTGAGAAATTCCCTCTGTGGCCTCAGAACCAGGAGGAAATGTCAAGATTAAAGACCTGTCTCCAACTGCAGCAGCAGCAGCAACAGAAACACTTTAACTCTGCATGGAAAGAACGCATTTGCACATTTGAAGAACGGATACAAACAGTTCAAAGCTTAAAATGATGATGAGAAGAGTAGCTGGTTTGCACAGGTGGTGAACATCCTGCCAGGAAGTCACTACGGATGCTTGCCTTTCAGTCACTGATGTTCACTACATGATTATAGCGAAACACTTCGCCTCTCCCTCTTCCTAGCGCACAAAGATATAAAACTAGTTTGACAAGGTGACTTTAGTAAAATACTTCCTAAGTTACTGTCATGGAAGAGCCAATGTTGTTTACCTTGTTATTATCCATGTCTATTCTCTTCTCAAGACTGAGAAAGCCCTTTACCAGACTTTTAACTGCAATGAAAACCTTGACAAGTCATCTTCTTAAGTTAAAAATCTGCTATATCACTTGCTCATCAGAGGAACCAAGGGACAACTGGATTAAGTATTTTGGCCTTTTGCCATGTGACAATCTCTTCTCATTCAGACAAACATGTGCCGGATAAGCTGTACTGATGTTCCTAGAGCCCAACCCCTCAAGTTCTGGGCTATCCAAAATCTAAGAGGAAGGAGGAATCCAAAATCTAATTTCAACTGCAGAAATGTTCTGCAAATGGAACAACAGACTGGTTCCAAATAGGAAAAGGAGTACATCAAGGCTGTATATTGTCACCCTGCTTGTTTAACTTATATGCAGAGTACATCATGAGAAACACTGGGTTGGAGGAAGCACAAGCTGGAATCAAGAGTGCTGGGAGAAATATCAAGAACCTCAGATATGCAAATGACACCACCCTTATGGCAGAAAGTGAAGAAAAACTAAAGAGCCTCTTGATGAAAGTGAAAGTGGAGAGTGAAAAAGTTGGTTTAAAGCTCAACATTCAGAAAACTAAGATCATGGCATCTGGTCCCATCACTTCATGGGAAATAGATGGGAAAACAGTGGGAACAGTGGCTGACTTTATTTTTCTGGGCTCCAAAATCACTGCAGATGGTGACTGCAGCCATGAAATTAAAAGACGCTTACTCCTTGGAAGGAAAGTTATGACCAACCTAGACAGCATATTGAAAAGCAGAGACATTACTTTGTCAACAAAGGTCCGTCCAGTCAAGGCTATGGTTTTTCCAGTGGTCATGTATGGATGTAAGAGTTGGACTATAAAGAAAGCTG
>NW_011494950.1:1099466-1099756 GCF_000754665.1 Bison bison bison | reverse complement strand
AGTGGTCATGTATGGATGTAAGAGTTGGACTATAAAGAAAGCTGAGTGCCGAAGAATTGATGCTTTTGAACTGTGGTGTTGGAGAAGACTCTTGAGAGTCTCTTGGACTGCAAGGAGATCCAACCAGTCCATCCTAAAGATCAGTCCTGCGTGTTTATTGGTAGGACTGATGTTGAAGCTGAAACTCCAATACTTTGGCCACCTGATGCGAAGAGCTGACTCATTTGAAAAGACCCTGAGGCTGGGAAAGATTGAGGGCAGGAGGAGAAGGGGATGACAGAGGATGCTGT
>NW_011494950.1:1074761-1099366 GCF_000754665.1 Bison bison bison | reverse complement strand
ACTGGTAGGACTGATGTTGAAGCTGAAACTCCAATACTTTGGCCACCTGATGCGAAGAGCTGACTCATTTGAAAAGACCCTGAGGCTGGGAAAGATTGAGGGCAGGAGGAGAAGGGGATGACAGAGGATGAGATGGTTGGATGGCATCACCAACTCAGTGGACATGGGTTTGGGTGGATTCTGGGAGTTGGTGATGAACAGGGAGGCCTGGCATGCTGCGGTTCATGGGGTTGCAAAGAGTCAGGCACAACTGAGTGGCTGAACTGAAACTGAACTGAAAGAGGAGAAGAAGCAGGCTCTCTGAACCTCAAATGAGAAAGAAAATGTTGCAGTTGAATGCTAGTACTGACAATCATCCCAGCTATCAACAAAGAGTTCACATCCACTAGCCTAAGGAATCCTGGACCTCTCAGATTTTGTCCACAAAGCATGACAGCAAATGAACCTCTCTACAAACATCCCTTTTAGGACGGGAAGGTCCTCAGTGTTCACCGTTCTGGAACAAAAAGAAAGAAATCCCACCAGCAAAACAGCAAGAAAACAATGTTTTTGATTAATATGTAGTATAAACTTAAATAGAAAATAAAATAGACTTTATTATAAAATTATTTTGTCTGATTATCTCTTAGAATTCTAAATTTCTCATGCAATGCCTTATTTGAAAATAACTAATTAATTAAGGACCTATGAAAGAAAAGGGAGCCACTTTAGTCAGAAATTCCTCTGAAACAATTAGCCAGAAATTCCTCTGAAACAGCATTAAAATCACCCCTCAGTTTAAAATATCTTTCAGAAGATAGCCATTAGGATGACCTTCCTCCAACCCTGTATCTCCTGTTGCTTCAGCTAGCTATTTTCAGTATTGGTACTTACTATTACATGAGAATTTCATTGATTTAAAAAAGATTTGGGCTTCTTCTCAATCTGCAGGACTATGGTGCCTCATTGTGTCTAATGTCATATTTAAAATACAACATACTTTCTTTTGGTTTTGTTTCAGCCCTCCCCTTCCCCTGCTCCCTTGGAAATTTCTTATTCAAAAGGAGAAAAAAGCAGTTGACTAAATACAACACTAGGTATTTCTGTAAGACAGATTCTCTCAGAAGTATATCTTTTTTTAAGATTTCAAAACTGGCTTGTGGCATTTATATTACCTCACCTGGAGTCAAGGTCTCTTTCTCAGGAGTCATCTTCAGCACAGTTTCTGGGAGGTCAGCAGTTGAATGCTCTTCCCCAAAGGAAAGGGCTGTCACATCCCCAGCTTGGCTCTGCCGCCATCTTGTGGTAATCGGGCTACTGACAACAGGAACTTCAGCTGATAGTCTCTTTGCCAAGTTGCTGGTGAAGTTAGAGTATGTAGTGTTAACTACATTAAATACCTATTTAATAACAAAAAGATCCATGATTTACAGTACCCTCAATGATACAATCATTAAGATTCCTTAAAAGAGAATTATAAACAACTCATCTAGTACAACACAAAATGTATGTTGATACATATACACGAAATTTTTAATTTTTGTGACCTGGGAAAATGTTATTTTACATATGCATATAAAATAAACATATGATTACATATTTTAACATAGACACACACACATACTCAGAGCCTCTGCTGAGGGTCTCAAGACACACCAAAGCAATTGAGGGAGTGATTATGCTTATGTTTATTACTATTACATACAAATATAAAATATGAATAACACTATATACTGAGCATATAAGATGCTTACATAAAATCGTAAAATTTCATAAAATCTGAAAATAAACAGCAGTTTTCTAGTCCAATCCATTTCACAGATAAGAAAACTGAGGCCTAACTTGCGCAACTTCTGTCCATGCTTTCTGAGAAACAACAGGAGTTTGGTAGTTACAGATCCTTTAGTGGTGAGCCATGCCCTGGAGCTATGTGGAATTAAAATGAAAATGAATCATTTTTTAACAAAATGACAGGCATATTAGGTTGTGCCTGCTAAGTTGTTTCGGTCGTGTCTAACTCTTTGCAACCCTATTGACTATAGGCCCCCAGGTTCCCCTGTCCATGGGATTTTCCAGGCAAGCCAGGGGATTTTCCTGACTCAGGATGGAACCTGTGTCTCAAGTCTCTTGCATTGGCAGGCAGGTTCTTTACCACTAGAGCCACCTGGGAAGCCCCATGTTAGGTTAATATGCTGTGCTTAGTTGCTCAGTCCTGTCCAACTCTTTATGACTCCATGGACTGTAGCCCACCAGGCTCCTTTATCCATGGGGATTCTCCAGGAAAGAATACTGGAGTGGGTTGCCATGCCCTCCTCCAGGGGATCTTCCCAACCCAGGGATCGAACCCAGGTCTCCCGCATTGCAGGCAGATTCTTACTGTCTGAGCCACCAGGGAAGCCTAAGAATCCTGGAATGGATAGCCTTCTCCAGGGGATCTTCCCAACTCAGGTATCGAATCGGGATCTCCTGCATTGCAGGTGCATTCTTTATCAGCTGAGCTAAAACGGAAGCCCATATTAGGTTAATATCCTTCTATAAAGGGCTCTTACAGAAATTTAGAAAATTTGCCATCCCATTGGAAAAACGAGCATGAGACATAAAAAAGCAGTTCACAAAAGAGATGTAAATGCTCCCAAAATATTCAAGCTCATTTGTAATAAAAAAAATGCAAATTTAAAACAATAATGAGATGTTAGCAATTTTTTAAAATGACATTTCCTAATGTTGAAGGTTCTAGAAACAAGCACTGGCATGCAGTACTGGTGGAGTGTCAATTAGTATTTGGAAAGGACAATTTGGCAATGTGTGTTAAAAGCCCTTTATTATGTGCGTAACCTCTACTGACCTAGCAATGTCATCTCAAAGAATTCAAGGAAGAAACCAAAGATTGCAGCATCTATTGAGTGCTTACCACTCAATACAAACCCATGTGTTACGAGCTTTATACACATTCGTATATAATCCTCAGAAGACTTGGTAAAGCAAGTCTGTTACTTATTCCCATCTTACCAATGATGAAACTGAGGTTCAGAATTTAAGTGAATTGCCTAAGACCACAGTGAGTAAATGGAGATGCTATACCCTAACCTTCTCTGACTCCACAGTCCACACTTTCAACTGAGAACACGAGGATGTGTACTGCAGTATATAAGGGAAAAAGATGAGGGGACTCAGTGTTCACCAGGGGAGAACTGATCAGGCATAGAAGGGAATACCCTGCAGTCATTAGAAACGATGACACACATTAGGGCAATGCAAATCAAAACCGCAGTGAAGCACCACTTCACACTCACTAATATAATCAATAAATTTATCTATCTATAACCGTTGGTGAGTATGTAGAGAAATCAGAATCTTTGTACATTCCTTATGGGATTGCGAAACAGTACAGCTGCTGTGGGAAAAGTTTGGCAGTTTCTCAAAAAGCTAAACCGAGAATCACCATATGACCAGCATTCCACTCCTAGGTATATACTCAAAAGAAATGAAAACAGGTACTCAAACAAATACAGATGTACGGATGTTCATGGTAGTGTTACCAACTCCAAGCTCACTCTGCTCGCTGCCAAACGACAGGCCAATGAATCTGAGAGACGAGGTGTTGAGGAAAGGAAGAGACTTTAATCAGGGAGCCAGCAGACCAAGAAGATGACAGGCTAGCGCCTCAAAATAACCATCTTATCGCGTTCTGGAAGCCAGGTTCTTTTATAGATCAGAGATGGGGGGAGGTGAGGAAGCAAAGTAAAAAAGCCGTTAATCTTGCAAACATCTCCTAGAATGGCAAGCCTCAGGCAAGGGATGTGTTAATTTCTCCCTTCCTGCCATCCACAGGTGGACAGGGTTCTGAACAAAGGCACACGTTAGTTTAACAGTCAGGCAGAGGGGCAGGATTCTGAGGCAAACCATTCTGTACGATATAATAATAAATGGACAGGGAAGCCTGGACTGTTGCAGTCCATGGGTTCGCAAAGTCAGACACGACTTAGCAACTGAACTGAACTGAATAATAGCAAAAGCAAAGAAAAGCAAGTTAAAGAAACAATTCTATCATAGAGTCAGAACTGGCTTCCTCCCTGCACCGCTGTATTATTCATATTAGCCAGAAGGTTGAAATGGATAAACAAATTGAGGGCAGAAGTATGTGTGCAATGGAACACATACATATTCCTATATAACAACATATATATATGAATATTACTCATATAAAAAGAAATGAAGTACTCATAAAATGCTACAATGTGGATAAACCTTGAAAATACTATAAGTGAAAAAAGCCAGAAACATATTGTATGATTCCATGTATGTGAAATATCCAAAATAGGTAAACTCCACAGAAACAGAACACAAATTAGTAGTTTCCATGTGTTGGGGGAAGGAGGAAATGGGGAGAAACTGCCTAATGGTTATGGAGTCTTCTTTTTTCTTTTTTTGAGTCATCTTTTGTGATGATGAAATTATTTTGGAAGAAGATAGAGATGGCGGTTGTACAACACTGTGAATGTACTAAAGGCCACTGAATTTTTCATCTGAAAATGTTTATTTTTATGTTTTTATATTTTATGATTTCACTTCAATTTTAAAAACCTTTCAAGTAGAATAAAATTCAATAAAACATGAAAATGCTTACACTCTACTAACAAGTGAAAAAAGGACACTATACAAGAGTATTCCAATATGGTCCCACTTCCTATTTATAAAAGAAAGATAGGAAGAAAGAAAACATGCGAGAACATTTAAGGCAGGGAATATTGGTTTTGTTTGCTTTTTTTAGTGAGTATGTGTGAAAGTGATCATCCTTCCCAACCGCAGACAGGCAGTCATTTCATCTGGCAAGAAGAATTCTCTCCCCAAGGCATCAAAAGGACACCTTCCCCAGAAAAAGAGAAGTCGGGAGCCTGAGGCCTCTGCTGCTCTGAACAGTGTCTATGAACAGTGTCGCTTGGGGTTGATTTTTTTTGCCTTTCAATTGTTCTACCCTTGTAATTGTTTTTGAATAGGAACAGGAAAGCTGAAAAGCAGGAAGGAGGGAGCCCGGGAAACATAAATCAGGCATCTCCCACTCAGAAGTCTAGACAAGAGGGCAACAGGGAAGGAACTGGCAGGAGCAGACCCCCAGGGAGAAACGTGGCCCACTCAGATTTTCCTCTTCCTACTTCTGGGTTACTGTCCTCCAAGGAAACCACAGTCAACTCAACAACTGGAGAGGCTCAGGCGCAGGCACAGGGAGAATCTCTCTCCGACTGTAAGGCTCGTGTCTCAGCCAACAAAGACAGGGGGCTTCCCTGGCAGCTCAGTGGTCAAGAATCCTCCAGCCAATGCGGGAGACACGGTCAGATCTCTGCTCCAGGAAGATTCCACATACCGCAAAGCAACTAAACCCACGCACCACAACTACTGAGCCTGTGCTCTAGAACCTGGGGGGAGCCACAACAATTGGAGCCCGCTCGCCTTAGAGTCCGTGCTCTGAAACAAGAGAAGGCACTACGATGAGAAGTCCGTAAATGAGAAGTCCGCACACGGCAACCAAAGAGTAGCCCCTGCTCACTGTAACTGGAGAAAAGCCCGTGTGGCAGTGAAGACCCAGCACAGCCAAAAATGAATAATTAAATAATTTTTTTTAAAAAGAAGAAGAAAGTCAGAGGGGCACATTGTCCCTGTTTTAACAGAAATTGAGACTTTTCATCAATTTCCCTATTTCTTAAAGTCTTCAAATGATTCAAAAATTTTCAAATGCCATGGGAAAGCAAGCCTGTGGGCCCTGTTCAGGCTGTGGGTTAGGTCTGCAACCTCTGCAAACACCAGCCAAGCCACCCTCTCCCTTCTTGGTGGCAAGAAAGAGAGCAGCCACCATATTTGAAGATTAATTTGCACCAAACATGATGCTCTTGATCCAGGGTTTTCTTGGAGCCCCAATTTAAATATATAAAAACAAAATAATCCTGAGTTTAGAAGAGGGAAAATAAGGAAGGATTTGAATATGTCAAATTGAATATGAATTGAATATGTCATGTGAATATGAAAAGAATATGTCAGCTAAGAAAAATGATTAAGAAATTTCACACTGACACTGACACTGAGCCATGTTTCTCTGACTTGTCCACTGTTACTCTCACCATACATTTTCCCCATCTGGGATGCTTTTCAACTGTTCTCTGCAGGAGCAAATTCTAGCCTTGTAGCTGGGGTCAGCCAGAACTCCCCGAAAGTGTTGATTCAGTAGACTGAGTCGAGAGATCCACACTCACCAAAATGGATGGGCACCATCCAATCCACCAGGGGCCCAAATGGAGCAAAAAGACAAAGGAAGGGCAAACTCTCTTGCTTCTTGAACTGAGATGTCCATCTTTTCCTGCCCTCAGATATCAGAGCTCCTGGTTCTTAGACCTTCAGACTCCTTGACTTATATCAGCAGTTCCCTAGTTCTCAGGCCTTTGGACTTGCAATGAATCATACCACCAGCTTTCCTGGTTCTCCAGCTTGCACATGGCAAGGTTATGTGGTTTAGCTCCCATAACCTCATGAATTTCTTATCTATATCTCTACTGGTGTCTGTGTCTATGTCAATGTCAATGTCTATGTCTCTGTAATATATCCTGTTGATTCTGTTTCTCTAGAGAATCCTGATACAATAGTGGCCCCCTAAGATATGCAGGCGGAGAAGGCAATGGCACCCCACTCCAGTACTCTTGCCTGGAAAATCCCATGGATGGAGGAACCTGGTAGGCTGCAGTTCATGGGGTCGCTACGAGTCAGACACGACTGAGCGACTTCACTTTCACTTTTCACTTTCATGCACTGGAGAAGGAAATGGCAACCCACTCCAGTGTTCTTGCCTGGAGAATCCCAGGGACGGGGGAGCCTGGTGGGCTGCCGTCTATGGGGTCGCACAGAGTTGGACACGACTGAAGCGACTTAGCAGCAGCAGCAGCAAGATATGCAGGTCCTAATCCCTAGAACCTCTGAATGTTCCCTCCTATGACAAAGAGGTTTTGCAGATGTGTTTATCAAGGTCAGGATCTTGAGATGGGGAGATCATCTTGGATTATATGGGTCACCCCTCCCTCTAGAAGGAGGCAGAGGGAGACTTGACCACACACAGAGGAGGAGAAGGCAATGCGACCACAGAGGCAGAGGCTGGAGCATTGCTCAACCAAAAAATTCTGGCTCACCAGAAACTGGAAGAGGCAAGGAACAGCTCCTCCCCTAGTGCCTCTGGAAGAAGCAAGGCCCTGCTGACTCCTTGGCTTCTGCCAGCGAAACTGACTCTGGACCTCTAGCTTCCATAACTGTCAGAGAATACATGTGTGCTGTTTTAAGCCACAGAATTTGTGGTAATTTATTACATCAGTCATTAGCAACTAATACTTAGCACTCCTTATGCTTCCGTGGCTCACTGTGTGTGCTTCCGATAGAGCCAAGCCACATTTTATGAATAATAACAGCATTCATTGAGTGCTCAGTATGTGCCAAGCACTGAGATAAATGCATTAAAGGATTTTTCTTTAAAACTTCATCACAACGCAATGAGATAGGTACAATTATTTCCCCCATTCTCCAGAGCTGGAAAGTGAAGGTTAACAGGCTTGAACAAGATAACTTGAGCAAAGACACAGCGCTGACAAGTAGGAGATCCAGGATTCAGGCCACCGCAGTTGTACACAACACGACAGCCCCCGCAGCATGCAGTGCACAGCCTCATAACCGACCAGGGCAACCTGCGGTTTCAACTCACAAAGCCATTCCGTCTTCAGTCCCTGTGCTTTTAACATCTCTGCTCATGCTGTAGTCTCAGTGTTTGTGTCTCTCCCCTCTTCCTCCACAAAATCATATTGAAATCCTAACCCCTAATGGTTGGTGTCAGTAGGTGGGGCCTTTAGGAAGTGAATAGGTCATGAGGGCAAAGTGAAAGCAAAGTTAGTCGCTCAGTCATGTCCAACTCTGCAACTCCATGGGGTGTAGCCCACCAGGCTCCTCTGTCCATGGGATTTTCCAGGTGGGAATACAGGAGTGGGTTGCCATGCCTTTCTCCAGGGGATCTTCCCAACCCAGGGATCGAACCCAGGTCTCCTATACTGGAGACAGAGTCTACCATCTGAACCACCAGGGAAGCTCAGATGGTAAAGAATGGGATTCGTGCCCTTAGAAAAGAGGCCCCACAGAGCTGTCCAGCCGCTTCCATGGGAGGGCACAACAAGAAGTCTGTGGCACAACAAGAAGTCTGCGGCACAAGAAGAAGTCTGCGGCCCAGCAGACAGCCTTCAGCTGGCCACACTGGGACCCTGACCTCAGACTTCCAGCCTCCAAAACTGTGAGAAATAAAATCCTATTGTTTATAAGCTGCCCAGTCTGTGGTGTTTTGTTACAGCAGCCCACACAGACTAAGACAGCTCATATTTCACTTTCCTGATTATTTTTATGTCCTCCTACTATATCAGCAGTTCCTGAAGACCAGAGACTCTGTCTTTTCTCTTACTAGCCTCAGATTACAGGATATTTATTGGCATCTAGGAGTGCATGAACAAATGAATGAATCTCTTTCCTCTGAGGCAATTAATCCTGAAAAGGCACAAGGGATTTAAGAAAGAATCTAGAGGCAGGGAAATAAGCTATCTTCTTTCTTTCTTTTCCATTAAGAATGATTTTCAAATTGGACAGCATATAATAAACATTTCTGCAGAAACTGGAGAGTGAGATAAATTAAGCAGTAAGTACTCATCTGAGCATTTTAAATAAGTTCAATCTCTGGGACCAGATAAATGAAACCTCAGAACACTGGCAACACTTCCAGAATGGACACTGATTAGTGATCTATGATGACAAATGAGAAAATGCCCCCCAAATTTAGATAGACAAATGTTTTTCATGGTTTTCCAATAGGAGGAATAAGTCACTAGAAATAAGTAGTTTGCAGACAGCAGTCTGGAAGGCACAAGTCTTACTGGATCCATGTGAGCCTGAATGAATCCCCTGCAATACACTACAGGGGGCTGTCCCTGGCCTAACTCTGCTCAATTTGTTATTAGTGGTCTGAATGGGAATTTATCAAAACTATTTTTCCCAAGTTGAGAAGAAAGTTAAAATATTAAAAATATAAAGCCTGGGACAAAGACCAAAGTCAGCAAAACTCCATTCAATAAGAATATGTGAAAAATCTTCCCATTTAGATTGTTTTCACTGCACAGGCCTAACGTGGGAAAGAACTGATAAGAAGTGAAAATGACAGGCAGTATTAACCAACCACCTCCAGAATATGAGACAACAGCATAACGCCATTACTTTGCTTAAGTAGTGCAATTTTAGCTCTTAGTAAGGGAAAAACAGTGTCCAGGAAAAAAGCAGGCAAGATCTGATTATCTCTGCACGAGTCAGAACTCATCTGGAGAACTGCGGCCAGTTTCAGAACCATTCTTTTAAAAGGAGATGGACAAGCCAGGATTCAAAACTTGATTTTATTTGGAGGAAAGAGACCACAATAATAGGAGACCAGGGAAAACACAGTAACAGAGCGACACACGAATGGGGTGAAGGCACCTGGGGCACCTCGTCCAGAGGGAAGGAGGCCCAAAAGGAACTGTATTCTTTATTTTTTATCGGTTGTGCCACACAGCTGGTGGGATCTTAGTTTTCCCACCAGGATTCGAACCCGCATCCCTGCATTGGAAAGTCCTGGAACTGTCTTCTTTAAAGGGAAGCAATTTATGAAATAAAAGAAAACACGTATTTTTATACTGCTCTCCTGTGACAAAACTAGGACCGACCCCACGAAACTAGGCCCCTGATGCGTGGGAGGAGGCAAATCTATATCCGACACAAATGACTATTCAAAGAGTTAGAACTCAAATCACTGGTAACATTTTGAATATATAGTTCTCAGGCAGCCCCTCCATGAAGGAAGGACATGTGGTTTTTAAGGGCACAGATGAACATTTTTTAAGAGTTATGTATTTTAATGTGTGTTTTTTAATGTTTTAAATTTTTCAAAGTTGATAGAAAGTTTTCCCTTATGAAAATTAATTCGAGTAAAATAAATGACGATTTGAACCAAAAAAAAAAAAATTAAGTCATTAACAAATGGTATGCAGACAGGGCAAAAATCAGAGATGGTATGCAAACAACTATAGCTTAAGAAACACTGCTGTAGACGGTGGTATTTCATCTTCAATGTTTTTAAACTTTTGTTTCAGGATCTATCTCCTGCTGAGGAAATGCCTGTCGCATAGTTTTAAATGACTCAAGTATTTATTAATAGAGAGGAAGAGGAAGATAAGAAAAATAAGACAAAGAAGGGAAAAGGGATGAATGACTTGATAGTCCAAGCACATCAGTGTGGCTTGTTTACCTTTAGAGTTCACATCATATTGACACTAAATCGGGAGGAATGCAGGGCACCAAGGCCAAAAAATAAATAGGATAGAGAGGTTAAAAATAAGGTCAGGAAGTAACAAAATGAAACAACTAGGAAAATAGAAACAAATACATATCTAGTGATAAATAATCTGACACACAAATATTCAGTGGGCGGGAAAAACTTAGACATCCCAAGGAAAGACATGCTGGTGATGTCAGGATCTTTCTAGAACCCAGTGGCAGAGACAAAAGTAGCAAAGATGACCCAGCAACTCTCCAACATATCCCCCCAACCAGCCTTTCTTAGCCTCTGAATGTCCGCCCCTACCACCACCCTCACCACCACAAGCTCAACACAGCAGTCCACAGGACATTTCAAATTCAGGGCCTCAATACTATTTTAGCTTAGTCGTGAAGACCAAAATGTTTATCTTCTCCTTCTTTAACATCCAGTACCTCCTTGTCCTAGGGAGCAACACTACCCAAGCAAAGACTGTCAAGATGAGACATCCTTAATTCTGTCTTGCCAACACCTGCCACTAGGGGCTCCAGAGTGTCTTTAGCATCTATGCCTTCCTTTCTGTGTCCCTGACCAAGGTTGCCTTTCTTAATGTTATCGTCTCTGACTTGTTGCTCTGCAGACTCTGACCCCTTCCAGAGAACTTCAGTACACATGGCCAAGGTTTCAGCTGTTCTTCTCCACTCCCTCCCCTCTTCAGACCCTTACAGTGATTTCTTATAAAACTAAATGTCTCCTGATGAATAAAACCCCTTCACCAGAGTGGTGCTGCTGCTGCTGCTGCTAAGTCGCTTCAGTCGTGTCTGACTCTGTGCGACCCCACAGATGGCAGCCCACCAGGCTCTCCCGTCCCTGGGATTCTCCAGGCAAGAACACTGGAGTGGGTTGCCATTTCCTTCTCCAATGCATGAAAGTGAAAGTGAAGTCGCTCAGTAAGTGTCCAACTCTTCGTGACCCCATGGACTACAGCCTACCAGGCTCCTCCGTCGGGGTGTAGTACTGTCATATTCACCAGCAGTCTGACCTTTCACGTTTTCTCCTAAGTAAGCATATTTTGTCTATTACAAAAAAAAAAGTTTAATGTCTTTAAAATAATTTTGCTTATGAAGTTGAAAGTCCTAAATTCTAATTTTAGCTGTCCCTCTTACTAGTTCTGTGATAATGAGGGAGCTATTAACTTCTTCATATTTCAAAAAATTATTACATAAGGTCTGTAAAGATCTTTATACAACACATGATTCCCTTTAACATAACTATATACATACTTATGTATTAAATATAAAAATTGCTTTCTACAAATGTTATTAGAATCATGTGTAGTATAAAGCTCTTACAAACGTAAGTCATGTCTTCAGCACTTGGTTATTTGCTTCCTTATAATCATTCCCTAGTTGTTCCATGTGTTTTGTGTCCAAACTTGATTCCATACTTGTGTGAAGCTGCCTGCGTCACTTACACTTTATGGTATCTTCTACAGTGCCTGAGTTGATTAATTAACTGAATCAACTGCTTTAGCCCATTCTTAACCCAGTAGCTTCCTTTAACCTTGACCTTCAACTTCATCAATCTCTTCTCCCCCTTTTGGAAGCCTTCCTAGATCTTCTGAAAGAGTGTTGGTGGGTTTTCTAACATATGATCCCCTATGAAGAGAAATTTAAAATGTGGATTTATCTATAATCTGAAAATGGTCTCAGTATTGATAGAACATGTAAGCAATGATGACAGATCCCCAGAAAGCTAAGAGATGATGAAATCAAATATATACAGAGAAAGACTCTGCCAAATGAAAAAAGGAGAAATTGTTAAGATCCGGAATCTGTGTTCACCACTGTCTAGGGTGGAAATTCTCCAAACTGTTGTCTTAAATGTTTGGTTAATCGGCCTGTATGAATACTTATATATCTTAAATATATATCTATATATGTATATATCATGCTCCCAAGCCTTAAGAATCATAAAATTAACAAACCTACTCTGATCTGATTTTGTCCATGACAAGAGACTTACTTAAGCTTTCAAAATTGTTTCCATATAGAGTGAATTTTCTAGTCAAACTAACATAAAACATCAGGTCTGCACAATTGTTATATTTCTGGTTGTAAAAACTAGCATGGTGGCTTCTACAGCAATTTCTTGCAATAATACTGGCCTTCTCAAGTCCTTTCAGCTTCAGATCACTCAATGGGAGATTCTCAGAAAACAATGGACTAGAAGCTATCATAACGATTTTATTAAAATTACATCACCCTTTGGGGCCCTGGCTGGGAGATGGTCAGTCAACATCCTTTCCAGAGTTCTCCCTCTGTCCCCCGTCTCAAAGCACAGTTATAATAGGATGGATTTACATGATTCAAATTATATCAGGTTCTGTGAATTAAATTTTAAAACTGTTTGCTTAAATAGTCTGAGGAGTTAACGTAGCTGCTGTAGATACAGAGACATGAAATACGTTTAGTGTGGAAGATAAAGGGAAATGAAAGAAGCTTGTTGCTCTGTAAACCAGAAAAAGATTAAGGTCTAAAGTTTCTCAGACTTAAATGTGCTCTTGAGTCATGAGGGGATCTTGTAAAAACACAGACCCTGATTCAAAACAGGCTGGGATGAAATCTGAAACAAGCACCCAGGTGATGGCAGTGCTACAAACAAGGATCAGAGTTGGAGGAGGAAAACCAGAGAATTTAAGCTATAGATAGCAGTGTTCAGATGTAATACAAACACAGGGGCTTTATCTTTTTCAATGACTCAGCTGCTGCTAAGTCACTTCAGTCGTGTCCGACTCTGTGCGACCCCACAGACGGCAGCCACCAGGCTCCCCCGTCCCTGGGATTCTCCAGGCAAGAACACTGGAGTGGGTTCAGAACACCAAAATAATATTATCACAGTTAAGTGATAGAATACATTTTGTGTACATTTTTAGTTTTTACTAGAAATTTTATTTACAAGAGATTAGTTTTCTTTTGTATCCATTCTTATCAGGGGCCAAGAGTGGGAGTGAAGTGGTTTATGGTCTCTGAAGGTTTAGGTGCCTCAGCTGTGGGCATTGCTCAGCTGCCTCCAAACACACACAGCCCAGGAGCAGGGCTGGCAGCCACTTTAGCATTTCCTCTAAATCTCCAGAGATCTAACAGCAGTGGGAAGGGACTCTCACAAGCTTCTCAAATCATTCCATGCACTTTCCTAGCACTGTCTGCAAATTCACCACATCATCAACAGTCAGGCCCCGGGAGAACAAAGCAACTTCATTAAAAACTTGCTATGTGTCCTAAACAGGGCATTTTTTAAAATGGCTAAAGGAACCACGGCTTTCAGGATATGCAGCCTTCGATTCCCTTTCCATATTTGCTCCTAAATTTTTCAACAAAGTTAGGCTTCCCATAGAAGGTGGCAGCCACAGAAAAAAATGAAGACAAAAGATGAAACAACTAGATGATACACCCAAGTAGAAAGGTGGGGGGCAGGGGGTTGGGGGAGCAGTGTTTGCCTTTTGTATAGAAATATCTTCCCTGGTAGCTCCGTTGGTTAAGAATCTGCCTGCAATGAAGGAGACCACCAGCAATGCCCGAGACCTGGGTTTGATCCCTGGGTTAGGAAGATCCCCTGGAGAAAAAAATGGCAACCCACTCCAGTATTCTTGCCTGAAAAATTCCATGGACAGAGGAGCCTGGTGGGCTACAGTCCATGGGTCACAAGAGTCAGGCATGACAGCGACTAAATCACCACCACCACCATCTTATTTAATTGTTAAAGTCCTCCATTATTATAGAGTTAAATTTTTCCCCATCTAGAGTTTGCAGCCCATTGGTGAACCTTAAAATCATTTTGAAATCAAAAGCAGGCTGTTTTAAAAACACTAGACCAGGATGTGCTGCAGTTCAAAGGGGAAACCTCATTTAATAAAACTTCTCAGTTACACCTGTCTGTGTATGTACTGAGTTATACCATAAAGTGCATTTCTTACTATGTACCATAACCAAAAATTTGAAAACTCACTGAACTATAGTTTTTTATAATAGAGGAGGGTTTTTTAAAGACATCATTGTTTTTCATCTGTTTATTTTTACTATATTCACCTGGCTCTGCCTTAGCTGGATGAAGTCGGAGCAAGTAGCTTTTTCAGATATTTCACTGCCCTTTCCACTATAAATTCCTTGAACTTACAGTATGCTTAAGCCATAAGACTTTATATACATATAAATACCAAATTCCTACTGATTAGGTGACATACCAATAGACCAATTGTCACTCTGAACTACTAGGTATTATACACCCAATCCGCTACATTCAAGCCAACTGCTGGAAGCACTTCACAGCTTTTAAGATACAAGGGCACCATCTTCTGGTGAAATATTTTCTTTGTTGGGCAGATATGAAAGAGCTACCAAAAATGTCATTTTTTGAGCAAAAATGACAACTGACATCGTATATACATTGATACTTTTAGAGCTTTTTACTTCATTTAGGAGTTTGCTCCATCTCTGAGAAGGCGCTTTCTATTCCCCAGCAGTGACAGGAGCTAGTCTGTCCTTCCTGACTTTCCGTTAAGCGGAGCTGGTTTCAAGTTTCAGCTCCTCCTTGAATTCCAGCCTGCTGAGACTTTCCTCTAGAATCATCCAAAATGGAGCCTCTCACAGCCTACCCTTTGAGATGTTCAGGGCCCAAAGCAAAGGCATTTGCAGTCTTGCTGTCTATGGTTCTGTGCACAGTAATGCTATTCCTCCTACAACTCAAATTCCTAAAGCCTAAAATCAACAGCTTTTATACCTTTGAAGTGAAAGATGCAAATGGAAGGGTGGTTTCTCTGGAAAAGTTTAAAGGCAAAGTAAGTTACACCTTCTGATTTTTCTGTTGTTTGTCCATGTTCTCTGCTTATTGTCTTAACAGTCCATTTTTTACTGTTATATGTTCATGTTATAATTTAGTCCTCAGAGAAATTAGTATATCACTTTAGCCATCAGTGCTCTCATAGTTTATATGCTAATTGATAACTGATTATCTTAACTATTTGCTTTAAGATGTTTTAAGTGCTGGATTAATACTTTATATTATTTAGGAAATTCTAATAGTAATGTGATTATGGAGTATGCCATATAATGTGAATATGAAAGTATTAACTCCACAATCTAACAGCATTAAAAAGCACCCTATCAATAATCATATTTTATCTTTTATTTAAAAAAAAAAACTTTCATGAGTACCTAGGGCTTTATTAATGGTTGTGATCTTTCAGAGTTTTAACTCAGGCATTCGGGTTATGATTTTCAGTAGAATTGGGGACATCTACTGTATCGAATAAATTTCATAAAAATATGAAATAACCATCTATCAAAGGTTGTATTCCTCCAAAATGGTTTAGGGTTTTAACTACTTGCAGAATTTTTTTTTAATCTTTTATTTGCTTCACTTTCCGGTTGGATTTTTTTCTTTTTCCGGGAGGTTGCACTAGTTGTAAACGTGGCTAGTGACTGCCAACTCACAGACAGAAATTACTTAGCACTGCAGGAACTGCACAAAGAGTTTGGACCATTCCACTTCAGCGTCTTGGCTTTTCCATGCAATCAGTTTGGAGAATCGGAGCCCCGCCCGAGCAAGGAAGTAGTATCTTTTGCAAGAAATAACTTCGGAGTAACATTCCCCATCTTCCACAAGATTAAGATTCTAGGATCCGAAGCAGAACCTGCATTTAGATTTCTTGTTGGTAAATATCTACCTTGCCTCACCAATTTAATGTTTTTAGTTGCTTTCATTTTTAAAACAAATGTACCAGGACCATACTTTCCTATTTCATTTTAAATGTTTTAGTGGGAAAGTTTTATAAAACTATCAAAGAGCTAGATTCTCATCCTCTGTAACTTTCTAGAAGTTATGCTTTCCTAAAATCAATGTTTTAACTTCTTGGATGGCAAAATAAATCTACTACAGTGTATTTTGTTCCTTATTATTTTCCCAAAGAATATACTTTAAGCTGGCTACACATCTTTTATCAATATTGCTGAGCATTATTAGTTAAACTAATCTTTCTGGTTAATTTTATGTTGCCTTATCTGAGATATTATCCTCAAGGGTGAATAACATCTCAGATTGCCAGGTGGTTTTTGGTAAAATTCAAAATAACACATCCTGATTTTTTTTTGGAGGAGGGTAGTGTAAGGCTACCTCTGTAACTAAGCTAATTATGGAAGTCTATTTAAAGATTTTTTTCAGCATAAAGGGAGTGCAGTATTGTGACTAAGGGCTAAGCTTTAGCCCCAGCATACCTGGGTTGAAATCTCTGCTGTTGCCTTTGCTGTGTGACTCCAGGCATGTAACTTAACTTCTGTCTGTTTCCTCCTTTGTAAAATGACATCAATAGTATCTACCCCTTAAGATTGTTTGCAGGGTTAAGTGTGTTAATAATAAAAATAAAGTACTTACTTACAGAGCTTCCACTGTGCCAGACCCTATTCTAAAGGACATTCAGCTCATGTCCTCTCATCTAACTTATGTGGATGATTGCCTCAGTCGTTTCCACTGCAGGTAATTTGAATTTTGCTAAAACCATGACCTTAGCCAGGCAATCAATCTTCCAATCCAACAAACTGGCTAATGATATTCTATAATATTTAAGTAAGAAAGCAGAATCTTCCAAAAACACGGTATTCAAATTTCTAGGGAAAGTCAGCATAATACCTAACACCATCAATAACAACGAAAGTGAGGTCTTTATTCCTTTTATTTCCAGGATACACTGAGGTGAAGAAAAGCCAGAGCATGTGTCCGTGTAGTAATCTCTCAATTATAACAGCCAAATACTTGAGCACAATAGCTCCTAGGTTCTTCCCCTTTGTCACTAAAAAAGAAACTCCACTTACCCTGTGTAATCAAAAAGGTAATAGTGATTTAAGGTTTCACTAAAGTTAGATGAAGCTCCAAAGGCAAAGACTATGAAATGATGGCTAAATGAAAATTAGATCTTTTTAAGTTGGCCAAAATAGATGTGATCACAAACAAGATGGCTCTGTACAGGTGTTCAGGTTGTTCACTGAACAGGAATAAGGGGTCATATGGAGGCTGAAACCCAGGCAAATGAAACATATGTGCCTAGGGACTGTTCCCACCTAGAAGGATATCTTTTTCTAATTCACACAAAGATGAGTGTTATCTTTTAAAATACATTTTCCTTTATAGAAAATGTCTATTGTTCAGAATGATTATAAGAAGACTTTAACCAATAATATGATGCTCCTACCAAGTCAATTATGTTTGAGCTAATCAGCAATACTCCTAATAATGAAATAATCAGTGTAAATCCTTGGCACAGTATGCAAAGTATAGCACACATAAGTAAACATTAGGCTACTTTTTTATTTTTTTTAACCTATGCTCCCTTATTGGTTCTTTCCCCAGCATAATAAACAAAGGATCGCCCACCTTTAAAAACTCTAAGCAGTATGTTCCTTCTACCTACCTCATCACTAACATCTTTGAAAGAATAGTTAACATTTGGTTTCTCTGCCTCCCTGTCTCTGCTTTCTTCTTAGAGCACCGTGTTTGATCTCTCATTCCAATGACCCTCCTGAACCTGGTGGGTCTCAGTGCCTATGACTTCTACTCCAGCTCCTTCTCTTCTTTCCAGGTTCCTTTATTCCATCCACCCTTACCTCTACTGATCCTCAGGATTCTGCCACATCCACCTGGGCTCTCCTTACTCTGTCCCCTTTCCCTGGGTGAGCTCTAGCTCCTAAGCTCCAAAGCCTCCTCTTATGGGGTGTCCCACATAACCTGAATCCCCTCATGCACAAAAATGAACTTGTCGTCTTCCTCCTAATATCTACTTGCTTTGCCTTGTACCCTATTTTAAGAGCATGAGCTCTTCTAATAGAAAGGACTGGATATCAATCCGGACTCTACCATTCACTAGCTATGCGACCGTGAGTCTAGACCTCCATTTTTCTCATCTGCAAAATGGGGATAATAATAATAGCCAAGCTTTACAGAGTTGCTATACAGATTAAATGAGAGGTCCATTTAAAGCACTAAGCATACAATACTAGGTATATAATAATTATTTATATTTTTCTCATGAAGTGAAGTGAAGTCGCTCAGTCATGTCCAACTCTTTGCAACTGCGTGGACTATACAGTCCATGGAATTCTCCAGGCCAGAATAGTGGAGTGAGTAGCCTTTCCCTTCTCCAGGGGATCTTTCCAACCCAGGGATCAAACCCAGGTCTCCCACACTGGAGGCAGATTCTTCACCAGCTGAGCCACAAGGGAAGCCCATTTTTTCCCTTCATACTAGTCAATAATAATGCACACAAATCCTGTATGATATAAATAGAAAAAAGTTCTACATTTCTTGCCTAAATTAATATGTATCAAAAGGATGTCTACAGTTATTTAGCATTCCTTACTAAGTAATACATAACAATATCAAAAACATACACTTACTATGAAAAATAATCCATACATTCATGTTACCAAAGACCATAGAGCATCACTTTATCTTAAGAAAAAATGTTAAGCAACTGAAAGTTTCAGCTAGTGATAAGGTAAATTTTTTAGTGGTTCAGATCAACAAATCTAGCTGATTTCATTTCATGATTCTAGTTCAGTACAATCTTCAGTGAAATCACCAAGTATATAGACATCTGATTACACAGACTTGGAGTTTGGGTGTTTTGCTTTTTGTTTAGTTTGGTTTTTGAAATGATGACAATTCTAGAACTTGATTCTATAAAGTTGTAATTTATTCAAATACTAATAGAAATGAAAATCTTGACAAAGAATAAAATTTTACTCATGAAAATATATTCTGATATTTTAGATTCTTCAAAGAAGGAACCAAGGTGGAACTTTTGGAAGTATCTGGTCAACCCTGAAGGTCAAGTTGTGAAGACCTGGAGGCCAGAGGAACCCATTGAAGTCATCAGGCCTGAGATAGCAGCTCTGATTAGACAAATGATTATAAAAAAGAAAGAGGATCTATGAAAATGCCATTGAACCATTATATGGCAATAGTCAGAATACAAAAATGTCTCCATGAGGGTTTGGTCCCCTTTTAAATTAACTCTGACAATTAAATATGGAACTGAAGGATAACTTTCCTTTTATGTTATCTTGTTAGTGAGTGGTAATGAATGTCCACAGTATAGATGTTACCTAAAGCAAAAATAAACAGCAGCCAACGACTCTAGATGAAATATATTAAATACTTCATCTGACCACACTAAATAATTCAGAATACCAATGTGCTTCAGTATCCTATTGTTTCACTTGACATTTTCTAGGATTGTACGTGATGGAAATGTCAACACAGTAGACCACTGTTTGAATTCAAGATACTGTGTGACATTTCCAGAGTAACTGTAAATGATATTTTTATGTAATAAAAGGCAAAATAAACATTGAAAATGTGAAATATACATAGATTCTAATCCTTATGTTTTTTGTTTCATGTACAGAATTTTGTTTGTTAAGTATAGGGTCATGGTATGTTTTACTATATCCAGCCAGATCAATGTCATTTAGTCACAAGAGTCATGTCTGACTCTTTGCTACCCCATGGACTGTAGCCCACCAGGCTCCTCTGTCCATGGGATTTTTCCAGGTAATAATACTGGAGTGGGTTGCCACTCTCCAATCCAGCCAGATCAGTTCAGTTCAGTTCAGTCACTCAGTCGTGTCCGACTCTTTACGACCCCAAGGACTGCAGCACACCAGGCCTCCCTGCCCATCATCAATTCCCAGAGTTTACTCAAACTCATGTCCATTGAGTTGGTGTTGCCATTCAACCATCTCATCCTCTGTCGCCCCCTTCTCCTCCCACCTTCAATCTTTCCCAGCAACAGGGTTTTTTCAAATGAGTCAGTTCTTTACATTAGGTGGACAAAGTATTGGCGTTTCAGCCTCAGCATCAGTCCTTCCAATGAATATTCAGGACTGATTTCCTTTAAGATGGCCTGGTTGGATTTCTTTGCAGTCCAAGGGACTCTCAAGAGTCTTCTCCAACACCACAGTTCAAAAGCATCAATTCTTCAGTGCTCAGCTTTCTTTATATTTCAACTCTCACATCCATACATGACTACTGGAAAAACCATAGCTTTGACTAGATGGAACTTTGTTGGCAAAGTAATGTCTCCACTTTTTAATATGCTAAGTTGGTCATAACTTTTCTTCCAAGGAGCAAGCGTCTTTTAATTTCATAGCTGCAGTCACAATCTGCAGTGATTTTGGAGCCCAAAAAGATATAGTCTCTCACTGTTTGCACTGTTTCCCCATCTATTTGCCATAAAGTGATAGGACCAGATGCCATGATCTTAGTTTTCTGAATGTTGAGCTTTAAACCAACTTTTTCACTCACCTCTTTCACTTTCATCAAGAGGCTTTTTAGTTCCTCTTCACTTTCTGCCATAAGGGTGGTGTCATATGCATATCTGAGGTTATGGATATTTCTCCCGGCAATCTTGATTCCAGCTTGTGCTTCATCCAGCCCAGCGTTTCTCATGATGTACTCTGCATAGTTGTTTATTAATGACATTATCATTTAATATCAATATAAATGACATAACATTTGAAAAAGGCTTGATCATTTTCAGTATTTCTTATTTTCCAGAAGCAACTCAAATTCCACAATTAAAATATTAACACTTGAGTCAATCTGTATTTCTGAGTGAAAATTCCAAGTGTAAGAAAAAAGCCATAAGTATATGATCATTCAGCTTGATTCTTTCAGGTTAATTTTGGTTAATTCCTTACAGGTTAATTTTGGTTGCTAATCTGGTCAAACTAGATTAGCCATTTGGAAAGAATTCAATGGTACATCATTCTCATGGCTATAATAAGAAGAATCAGCTCCAAACAGTCAAAATGGTTAATGTAAAAAAGGAGTGAGTGTAATTATAGGAGAAACATCAGCAATCACTGAGTCTGTTGAGAATCACAACATATCTTTTCTTCCAAAGTCCTGATCTTTATGTTTTGTCAGCCTTCTAATTACTAACAAAGCAACCTTCGCCCCATGAAATTAATCTTATTTCATAAAGGAATTAAACAGGAATAGTGAATCACTGCAGATGGTGACTGCAGCCATGAAATTAAAAGACGCTTACTCCTTGGAAGGAAAGTTATGACCAACCTAGATAGCATATTCAAAAGCAGAGACATTACTTTGCCGACAAAGGTTCGTCTAGTCAAGGCTATGGTTTTCCCAGTGGTCAGTATGGGTGTGAGAGTTGGACTGTGAAGAAAGCTGAATGCAGAAGAATTGATGCTTTTGAACTGTGGTGTTGGAGAAGACTCTTGAGAGTCCCTTGGACTGCAAGGACATCCAACCAGTCCATTCTGAAGGAGATCAGCCCTGGGATTTCTTTGGAAGGAATGATGCTGAAGCTGAAACTCCAGTACTTTGGCCACCTCATGCGAAGAGTTGACTCATTGGAAAAGACTCTGATGCTGGGAGGGATTGGGGGCAGGAAGAGAAGGGGACGACAGAGGATGAGATGGCTGGATGGCATCACTGACTCAATGGATGTGAGTCTGAGTGAACTACGGGAGTTGGTAATGGACAGGGAGGCCTGGCATGCTGCGATTCATGGGGTCACAAAGAGTCGGACACGACTGAGCAACTGAACTGAACTGACTGAGTGGGGGCAAAACAATGTGAAAAAATTTGGCTAAGAAGAAAGACCCAATCTAAATAACTGAATTGACTCTCCAATTCTGACCTGATGAGTGAAAGTGAAGATTCTTTTTCATGATGAAATCAGCAATGCCCACCTGAGTATACAATTCTGCTACAGCACTTACAAGTTCTTAAACCAAATATATCCTGGAATACCTTCTGCTTCAACATATATGTCCAACCCCCAGCTCTGAATGGATTTAGTAAGCTCTCAGGTAGGGGTGGAGTGTGGTTCCCTTCAGGTCAAGGGGATCTACCGGAGTACCTAAAGAATGGCAGTGTGTAAGCAAGCCTGCTTCTCCCTCTCACCAGCAGCAGGGCCTTCAGCCAGGGCACTACTTTTCAGTTTTCTCACCTGTAAATTGGTTATGGTGGGGGTGGGGGGAGTCAAACTGAACAAAAAGCCCCTTCCAAGTTACCAAGGTGTGTCAAGTGATCAGAAATCAATACTAACCTATTGTTGAAGAAATGGAAACCACCTAACCAGTCTATCCATCCTTTGCAAGTGTGCCACCAAAAGCCTTTAAGCAATTTGAATTCTGGGCCTCTAAGCAAAACTTTGTTTAGCCCTCAAGTGCTGCTTCCAGAACATCCTTGCCACATACTCCCACTTATGACTTCCATGAGTTCACAGCAGTGCTGTGAGACTGCTGGGGTGTTTATGCGCTCACATCAGGGTATGTGCAGCACTGCAGAGGCTACACCGACACCCCACTGCCAGACAGACCAGAACTGTCCTGGAGAACACAATTCAGATGTCCATCCTGCCCCAAACCACTAGTTCTCTCCAAAGGCATATAAAGTGGGTTTTTCACTTATGTATCTCCTGATTTGCTTGCCTTATTCAGTCTGCAATCTCCACTAGATTAGACTTCTCTCCTCTCACCACTCTGAGGATGCAGGGAGGGCAGGTGGGGATTTGAATGTGTGACATATGGGTGTCCATTCAGGGTTATGGCATCCAACCAGGCCGTGCTGTGTGCTCAGTCACTTCAGTTGTGTCTGACTTGATGTGACCTATGGACGGTAGGCTGCCAGGCTCCTCTGTCCACAGGATTCTTCAGGCAAGAATACTGGAATGGGTTGCCGTGCTCTCCTCCAGGGGATCTTCCCGACCCAGAAATCAAACCCACATCTCTGGCATCTCCTGCATTGCAGGTGGGTTCTTTACCCACTGAGTCACCTGGGAAGCCTGTCCAACCAGGCTACATGTGGTAAAAGGGAAGAGAGCTATTTGCTCATGTGTTGCTGCCCAGACCTTAAATGTCTCATGAACACTGCCAGCAAACACACAGAGGGAAAAAAATGCATCTTTCCTGAATTGAGCATAAGCTCTATCTCAGCATCAAAAAGTCTGGGACATAAACTGCTACAGGCTGCCTGATTGAGAAGGATAACAGAAAAATAGTAGGTAAAAGAGTATTCAGTAGTTGCTCTTCTGACACAGACAAAATCTATTTTACTTTTAGTGGTTATTAATTCAATGACTTAAGTTAGTTTCAGTTTGTTTGGGAAGTGGAGAGGAGTACTTCCTACTAACTCCTGATCTTCATCTAATAGCAGCAGAGTGTGCTGTTACGTATAGCAGAGTGTGCTGGAGATTTGAATAAATATGAATTGGCCAGAAATATTCCCTAGAAGTTGTATTTCATTTTTGAAATTTTATACTAATCATAGTGTACCTACAGCATGTATATATGTACATAAATGTAATTCTTAATAACTATAGTTAATCACAATGGTGTGATCACTCACCTAGAGCCAGACATCCTGGAATGTGAAGTCAAGTGGGCCTTAGAAAGCATCACTATGAACAAAGCTAGTGGAGGTGATGGTATTCCAGTTGAGCTATTTCAAATCCTGAAAGATGATGCTGTGAAAGTGCTGCACTCAATATGCCAGCAAATTTGGAAAACTCAGCAGTGGCCACAGGACTGGAAAAGGTCAGTTTTCATTCCAATCCCAAAGAAAGGCAATGCCAAAGAATGCTCAAACTACCACACAATTGCACTCATCTCACATGCTAGTAAAGAAATGCTAAAAATTCTCCAAGCCGAGCTTCAGCAATTCATGAATCATGAACTTCCCAGATGTTCAAGCTGGTTTTAGAAAAGGCAGAGATCAAATTGCCAACATCTGCTGGATCATCGAAAAAGCAAGAGAGTTCCTGAAAAACATCTATTTCTGATTTATTGACTATGCCAAAGCCTTTGACTGTGTGGATCACAATAAACTGTGGAAAATTCTGAAAGAGATGGGAATACCAGACCACTTGACCTGCCTCTTGAGAAACCTATATGCAGGTCAGGAAGCAACAGTTAGAACTGGACATGGAACAACAGACTGGTTCCAAATAGGAACCAGTCAAGGCTGTATATTGTCACCCTGCTTGTTTTCACCCTGCTTGTTTAACTTATATGCAGAGTCCATCATGAGAAAAGCTGGACTGGAAGAAGCACAAGATGGAATCAAGATTGCCGGGAGAAATATCAATAACCTCAGATATGCAGATGACACCACCCTTATGGCAGAAAGTGAAGAGGAACTAAAAAGCCTCTTGATGAAAAGTGAAAGAGGAGAGTGAAAAAGTTGGCTTAAAGCT
>NW_011494950.1:1065590-1074661 GCF_000754665.1 Bison bison bison | reverse complement strand
GAAAAGCAGAGACATTACTTTGCCAACAAAGGTCCGTCTAGTCAAGGCTATGGTTTTTTCCAGTGGTCATGTATGGATGTGAGAGTTGGACTGTGAAGAAAGCTGAGCACCGAAGAATTGATGCTTTTGAACTGTGGTGTTGGAGAAGACTCTTGAGAGTCCCTTGGACTGCGAGGAGATCCAACCAGTCCATTCTAAAGGAGATCAGTCCTGGGTGTTCATTGGAGGGACTGATGCTAAAGCTGAAACTCCAGTACTTTGGCCACCTCATGCGAAGAGTTGACTCATTGGAAAAGACTCTGATGCTGGGAGGGATTGGGAGCAGAAGGAGAAGGGGACTACAGAGGATGAAATGGTTGGATGGCATCACCGACTCGATAGACATGAATTTGAGTGAACTCCGGGAGTTGGTGATGGACAGGGAGGCCTGGTGTGTTGTGATTCATGGGGTCGAAAAGAGTCGGACATGACTGAGCGACTGAACTGAACTGAACTGATAGTATATGTGGGCTTCCCTGGTAGCTCAGTAAAGAATCCACCTGCAATGCAGGAGACCCAGGTTCAATCCTTGGGTCAGGAAGATCCTCTGGAGAAGGGAATGGCTACCCACTCCAGTATTCTTGCCTGGGAAATCCCATGGACAGAGGACCCTGGTGGGCTACAGTCTATGGGGTCACAAGAGTCAGACAGGACTTAGTGACTAAACCACCACCATGTAACAAACATACAGTGGTGACTCATGAACGCTTAACAACCAAATCCCTAGTGGAGGAGTTCCAAGTGCGGCATTTCCAATTTCTATGGCGTGAACACTTGCACATAGTCAATTTTAATCTACTAATCGTTTCATAACTGGCTTGTAAAATTTCTGAAAATTTAGCAATCGATTCTCACCAACTAGGACAAGCTGGCTCTAGCCCAAAAAGATTTAAATCAGACTTAATCAGGGTATCATAAGAATCTCCAAAGAGAAAAATCTGAAGCAAAAACATAACATATATACTCCTTCTTGTTATCACATATATACTATTTTGACAGGTTATATATAAATGTGGATGTATATGCAGTTACTGAACTACGAAAAGCTGCTAACATTTTAAGTGTATACTCACACTATAATGACCTAACTGGACTGCAGGTAATTTCAAGTAGGAAAACACTCCAGTAAAAAATAAGAAAAATATATATATACAAAATCTAAGAAGGAAAACAAAAACTACTTGTCTATTTTCTTTAAACATAATGGCTGTTTCAAGACTGCCCATCATGAGCTGGAAAATCCTGAGTGATCCCTGTACAAAATCACGTGTAGTCCTGACAACATTTCCCTTTGAAAGAAAAATGTCAGGTTTGGGTGAAGCTAATATGGTGACACTCTATATTTATCCCTCAGCTTGACTTCATCTTCCCCAGGGAACAATAAAATCCTAACTGTTACACCAAGAAACTAATACATCACACTTCTTTCCATTCTCCACATACCCTCTTCCCTCTGAATAGTTAAGGCCACACTTTGCTGAGGGAAGCCTTCTCTTTTGGGGGCAGGGGCTGCTGGGGGAGGGCAAGTAAAGAGTAGTGAGGAGCTAGGGCATTTTCCAGAGGGAGTGATGGGAAGCAATTACATCCCCAGCACCAATGGGGCTGCCGCAAGAGGAAACACCCAAGAAAAAATACTTTGAACCAGTGTTGCCTGCCTCCCTCTTCTTTTTCAACCCTCTTTCCATTCTCTTCCTTTGACATCCCAAGTGTGACCCCTCTCTTTCCTTCTCACTTCTATGGCAAAGTTTTCTTTTTGAATTTATACATACAATCAACTCCTTACCCAATGATCTCATTTATTTTTACTGCACTCCATTCTTTCTTCTTTCTCATGGTCTCAGTAATAAGAACAACTATGTCTTCTGTTTATTCAGTATCAATGTTGGCATTTTATGTCTTGCTCTTTACAAAAAGTTTTAAAAAGTGAAACACAAAGGACCAGCCTCCTAAATTTAGTAGGTTTTATTTTTTATCAACAGATCAGTGATTGTCTATAGAAAATAACATATTGAAATTTAACCTTAAAAAAACAAGATGAAAACAATATTTACATGTAAAGGATACTTAAATACAAAGATGCTGAAAATGGAATGATACTAGGCAACAACAAAGAGATAAGATTTAAACGTAGCAAAACACTTAAGAGTCAAATCATAGGTATCTATTTAACCCATGGTTCTAAAAACATTTACATTTAAATAAGAATTTAGATTATTTTACCAATAACTTATAATCCAATGCAATAAAGAATGTGATGTATTTCTCACATCTCATTTAGGGTGAAAATAATTGACCAAACCAGCAAAGTCAGTTCCATGAACTTGCTGCAAATGTCCACACGACCACAGTGTGTCTGGGACCCAGCACAAACCTGAAACTGCTCCATGGGTCAAAATGTGCTCCAAGGGAATGAGAAAATATTTAAAGTTATATTTAATGGTCAGTTCTCCCCCTTCACAAACTAAATCTCATGCTCTTTTCTAAACACTGTATGAGTCTGTGATTTTACAGAAAATGAAGACTGGAGACAAGTCTTCTAAACAATTCACCCCAGCCCCAGCCCCCCCAAATCCCCAATTTTCTTTATATTCAAGTGAAAATGTTTTAGTTGACTGACTCATTTGGCAAGTTACCTAAATTCTTCCTTTAGCTGTATACACACATGGTAACTGAGACCTACTCTAATGTCAAATTAAGAAACTAATCATTCAAAAGGAATATTGAAGACTTAGTTGAAAATTGGAGGAAACATTTTAGTTTTTCCATTCCAAATTGTCATTATATTCTAGATTTTATACTTAAAATATATAATTTCTCAAATACTTTAATACTGTCTACAAGTATGCAGACTCCAGAATATTATCTGAAATTTTTAACATAATTAAGTAATAGTTGATTATTATTGAGTAGTTCCTTCATCATTATAAACTGTTCATTGTATTATAACTAAAAGTCGTAATAAGCATTATGTAAAGAAGGCCCTGGCTCATGGCAAAAAGTACACATACACACACACATATTACTTAGATTTAATTATACCCATTACTGATGCTCATTATACATGCAATAAGATAGCAGTTGCATGTTAGCTGATGGCACTCACATATTCAACCAGCTAACAATACACTGCCAACCCATCACACATAGGTCACCGGTGTACTTCGTTAACAAGAAGAATTTATCCAGAAGCAAGTGGCAGGGCAGTTGTGGCTGCTGAATTGACCCAAAGCAGCCAGCTAACAATACACTGCCTACCTGATTCAGGTCACTGCTGTTCATCATGGCCCATGAAGTCACTGAGGCTAAATTTGTAACATGAAACAGTGGCAGAACTTTCATCTTAATAGTCACATTTTTAAAAACTTATAGACAAAACCTGTTTCTCCAAAAATATTATAAGAAATAAAATCAATATTTTTTCATCTATTCAAAAACTTAAAAAAAGAAAACTTTCAAAATACTTCCACTTAGGTTTATAAACTAAGGCTCAGATATGAAAATATGTTATGGCTTACAAGTGAATTAAGAAAGATAATTAACTACAGTTTTTCCAATGACTTTTATTCACAGACCAAAAGGCCAGTCGTTTGTATTAAATAGTAAAATACCTAGGAGCCATGGTTATCCAAAATCTGGGCATAAGACAAATCTTCAGCTACGTTCAGGAAAAATAAATATATGAGTATTCAGGGAATTTAAGGAATTAAATGCCATTTGTTTTCTGATACAAAGGATATTAGTCATTACATTCTGAAAGTGCATTCTGAAAGTTATGTGTTGAATTTATTGTGTCACCAATGAAATACAGAAAAATGTGAAGGTCTAGAAAACCCTAAAACTGGTGGATTTGAAACTATAATCGATGCGTAAAGACTAAAGGAATGTGAACTATTTAGAGAGAAAAAAAGTGAATCCTGATAAGGAGGAATCTAAAATCTAAATCATATGCATGCATGCTAAGTTGTTTCAGCCGTGTCTGACTCTGTGCGACCCTATGGACTGCAGCCCACCAGGCGCCTCTGACCATGGAATTCTCCAGGCAAAAACACTGGAGTGGGTTGCCATTTCCTTCTCCACCGGATCTTCCCAACCTAGGGATCGAATCCGAGTCTCTTTCGTCTCCTGCATTCTTTACCTCTAGTGCCACCTGGGATCCATAAAGTAAAAGAGCTATTTATGTGTAAAAGTTAAGATGAAAATCTTTGGATTTGTTTTATTTTCACACTGATTACAAGAGAAGCTGAAAACCTTTGCGTTCAGACTTTCAAGGTGAAATTTAACTCGATCAACAGTTAAATTACTAAGCTAGGACGGTGATACAATGGCACCCCACTCCAGTACTCTTGCCTGGAAAATCCCATGGATGGAGGAGCCTGGAAGGCTGCAGTCCATGGGGTCGCTGAGGGTCGGACACGACTGAGCAACTTCACTTTCACTTTTCACTTTCATGCATTGGAGAAGGAAATGGCAACCCACTCCAGTGTTCTTGCCTGGAGAATCCCAGGGAAGGGGGAGCCTGGTGGGCTGCCGTCTATGGGGTCGCACAGAGTAGGACACGACCGAAGCGACTTGGCAGAAGCAGTAGGACGGTGAATTTATGCACTTCTCCTCTTGACCACAAGATGGCACCATTTCCGGTTCTTTGGAAGGCAAGATTATGAATGCAACAGAGGGGAGTGCAACTAGCAACTGTTAAAAAGAAATTTTAACAGCCAGCTAGAGATGCACTGCCTACCTGACACATTCAAGCTTCATTTTTTTTTTTTTTCTGTAGAGGCAAAAACTGAAAAGTACCATTCAGATACAAATGATTACCGTTATTTGGCAGATATCTTCAATTTCTTACAAAAATGTTTTAGATATAGACTCTGAGGTTAGTGATGATATGAGACGTACAAATTTTCTACATTTTCAGATCATTTCATACGTCCAACAAATATCTTCTTTAGCAAGAATTAGTTTGTTCAAAGTCATATTTAAGACAGAGAGCTCGATTAAGCACTGGACACTCACCTTGGGAGAAACTTGACCTCTCCTCTGCTTCATGTCTTTGTCGAGCACCCGCATGACATCCTCCTTTGAAAATATAGGCAACATATTGGAATACAAACTATTTAGAAAAATCATAATATGAGGTGTGAATGTTTCTAGAGCCTCCGCTTGTCAAATTACATTCACTTTTAAAGCAAACAACCATCTCCAGAATATAAATTACACAATTCAATATTAGATTTAGAGTTCTGAACCACCTCTTGGTCCTAGACAGGTATTACAAACAGTGACTTCGACAAGAAACCCCTTTAGGAAGTTGGGGCGAAGAAACAGAGGGGCGTTACTCACCCACAGAATCTCTTCTTCAGTGCGGACCCTCCTCCGGGCGGCGCGCTCCAGTTTCCACTCCATCTCTGGAGGCGTTTGTCCTGCTGGCTCGAGTGTAGCCTCTCCTCGACCGCTTTTGGTTTTGTCCCCCAAGAATAAGCCAGTCTTGACGCTTAATCGTCAAACCCCAAGTCTAAGCCAGTCTTGACCCTTAATCGTCAAACCTCTGGAGTCTTGTCCCCTAGGACGATCATATTTCACTCCTAACCTCCATTTTCCTCCCACTCCTCCCACCTCTCTTAGAGCTTGGTCCCCAGAGTACCGTTTAAAAAGCCTGCTGGGCGGCCGCCGGAGCGGGAATTCCCCTACCCGACTTCTCATTGGCCAGAACTGCGGTGACGTCAGACTCCGGGAGGGATTCCCCCTGCCCGCGCCTGGGTCCTCCCTCCCTCCCGGCCGCGGCCCCGCCCCGCAGCCTCCAGCTCTTTGTCCGCGGAGGCGCGCTCCGAAGCGCCAAGCTTTGCCGCGAGCGGTGGCGGGTCTGAGCTGCGGTGGGCGCGGAGGGCTGGAGAGCCGCAGGAGGCGAAGGGGTTGGCGGGCAAAGAAGCGGGTTCTGTGAATTAACGTTCTTTCCATACTAGAAACAAAAATGTTTCGTAATAACGGGCCCTGCACCCTTTTCCTCGGCCCCCACTTATTCTCCAGCCCCATCATGCTGCCTTTGAGGCATCGGAGGGGTACAGTAACTCTGGCCGCCTCTGTTTGGGCGATAATCACCGTTGTGTAAGCAACTGAGTTTAGGCGTGTTCCCCCAACGTGTTCATCAGCTCTCCCTCCTTATTCAAACTGACTGGAAAATGTGGCAAGATTTCTATGCTAATAAGAAAGGGGGGAGCACTGACGTTTTTATTCAAGAAATTCTCCTTTGCTCTAAGTGGTCAGCTTCTCTCACTTGATCTTATGAGCTTTCTTCCCAAACAACGGTTATTGAGTTGGTGAAAGAGCCTGTGACCTGATAAGGAGTGAAGACCCAGCAAGAGAGCTTCGGAGACTAGGGAATATGTGATAAAGAAGAGGATGATATTGGGGGTTGAAGGAGGGGCTTGGGGAAAAACGAAAAGGAGCCAGATGGGCTGTGCAGCCTCAGCTGCCACACCTGAGCTGCCAGGCTGCCAGGAGAGGAGAGCTGTCCATATGGCAGGAGGGGAAACCGTCTGGGAAACCTCTGACAGTCTGAAAGCCTGCTCCCCACTCCCCTTATCACCTACCTCCTCCCTGCCCCCCCCCAACTGACAATGGACTGAAAGTGTTAGTCACTCAGTTGTGTCAGACTCTTTGTGACCCCATGGACTGTAGTCCACCAAGCTCCTCTGTCCCTGGAATTCTCCAGGCAAGCATACTGGAGTGGGTTGCCATTCCCTTCTCCAGGGGATCTTTTCCCTCTAATACAACATATGAGTTTATCCATTTGAGGGGGTGGGGAGAGTTAACAGATATGATGATAGTCAAAAAGGTCAGTGATTTTTAAAAAAAATCTAAACTCAGTCTCCTGCTTTCCTCCACACTGAAAGCAAGAGAAACAGCACCAAGGCTAAGACCCAATCTTAAGACAATTTTCTATCCACAATGATAAAGGTTAGGGGAAATGCTGCACAGGGTAACAATCTTCAAATGAGATTCATCAAAATTCTTGCTAGTCAAATAACCCTTGGATTAAAAGATCTCTAAACTTCACCCACAAGAATTCTACTTTCCTTTCAGTGCATTCAAAGGATACTCATTCCAACTTCCAGTAAATCCTTTCAGCAAACAAGGAGGCTAAATAAAGTGAAATATCATTGGATAAGAGTCAGATGTACTGTGGATTTAAAAGATTAGTTTTCAATACCAACTAAAAATAGCAATACATTGGAAATAGTATTAAAGGCTTTTTATCTTTGGTCTATTTTAAATACCATTTTACATTTACCCATTTATAAGAATGGGTACAAACTTGGGAGTAACAACCAATTCAGTTAATGAGCTTATAAATACATATAAATTGTGATTTTAGACCCCATGTTTTTTACAAGTACTAAGGATAGCAAATTATTCATTTAGAATTCAGTTTTCTATGAGTAATACCTTCATAAATCCCATTGTAGCCACTAATTCCATGGTATATCTCACAGCCTCCAAATACCTTTTCCCCCTAATGTAAAGTAGAAAAATATTAGTCAAAATTTTCCTTTTAAAAGCTATTGTGCATTTTAAATATTCAGATTGAAATTTAACTTCAGGACAATGGAAACAGAAAAATCACCATTTAGCAAATATCACACTATCCCAGTCAGAAACCATGAATGCTAAAATTGGTGTGAATATGATGAGGATGTTTGCTTCCTATGATTAAATACAAAAAGAAAAATTATGACTTTTCATTGGACAAACCTGGCAGACACTACCTTCACTAAGTAATCTCACCATTAATGACACATAAACCTCATGTGCCTCTTGATGTTGTGTACTTGGAAGGGGACAACATTACTTCTGTGATATTCTTGCCCCCCAAAATTGTAACTTCAATAATGAGAAAATACTAAATAAACCCAAATTGAAGGACATTTCAAAATAATTGGCCAGTAGTACTCTTCAAAAGTGTCAGACAGGTAGAAAGACTGAGAAACTGCCACAGGTCAGAAGAAACTAATTAGACATGACAATTAAATGCATTATGAGATCCTGGATTGAAATCTAGACGGGCGGGGGCGGCGCGGCGGGGGGGCGCCGGTGACGAAAGTACATTTGTTGGATACTTGTGGAAATGTGAATAATATCTTGTTGATTAGTTAATAGAGTAATAGTAATGCTAATTTCCTGGCTATAATCATTTATTATTGGTATGTTTAATGTTAATATTTAGGGAAGTTGAGTGAAGGACATAATGGGATTCTATCCACCATTTTTGTAACTTTTTCTAAGCCAAATTAGTTCAAAATGAAACCTTAAAATTTTTTTTAATTAAACATCATGTGGTTATACAAATAGAAAAAAACTACGGTACAACTGTTTAGGAAATATATATCTATATATACATACTCTATAAACATTTTATCTTAACTTTTTGTCAAATATGTTTTACGAATAACGGGCTAATTCAAATGTTCAGGGCCTGTGTAATTTACTATCCTCAAAATATCTTTAGGAGTGGATTTTGAAGATAGATTTGTAATAATGAGAAAGGCTGTGAGGAAGATCCCTTGGCAAAGGCCAGAGTCCACCTCGAAGGATGTGGAATAAGAAGGTGACGGGGAAAACAGGTGGTTTAGAGAGGCACAGAGAAGGGCGAGAGGGAAGAAGCTTTTCCGGGCTCATCTCTTGGTGGTGCTCTGAGTCTGAGCAGGGTTCTACCGATGGGAAGGAAAAGGATATCCAAGCTTCCCAAACGCAGCGGGTTTTGTTACTTACATGATCACATTTTCACTCTAAATAATAACAACGTTCACTATCTCAGAAATGTACAATATACAAAGTAAGCTCCCTTCACCCGCTCTCCCAAGCTACTATTCCTTTCCTCAAAGCATCGTCAAACCTTTTCCAACGTATTTACAGACTTACACATAAATAATCCGGCTCTGTGAAGCTTTCTACATAGATGGGATCTTACTATGCTTATCTGTTTCGCAACTTGCTTTTTCTACTTCACTGATTTCAACTGCTTTCCCAGAAACGCA
>NW_011494950.1:1061919-1065490 GCF_000754665.1 Bison bison bison | reverse complement strand
ACGCAAACCGGAGAGCTCCCCCGCCCCAACTCCAACGGTCTGTTGGCGCGGCGCTCGGACCGCGGCTCCTCCCGCGCGGCTGGAGGCTGGTAGCGCGTCCACAACCCAGCTCGCGCTCCAGCGCCCGCGCGCCCGCCCCACCCGCCCTGCGCGCGCGCGCGCCTTACGGGACAGGAGGGACGGTTGGTGTTTGCGCCAACGGTCCGGGGACACAAGCAACGCCGGGTGAGGGGAAAGCCTGCGTGGGGCCGGAGAGGAGGGGGACGGTGGGTGTGCGGGTGCGAGACTGGATGAAGACGGACTTCAGATCTCTCCATTATGGAGGAGGAGTGAGGGGAAAGGGAGGAAACTAATAAACTCTCCGAGAGTGCTTTCTCCCCAAAATACATAGCTTAAAATAGGGCGGGGGAAGAAATCAGTGTATCCCCTTATAATTCTGACTATGAGTAGGACTCTAAAAACGTAACCTGTGAAGGTTCTAGCTCTGTAAAAGCGTCAATCAGAAGAGTAGCCAGTAGAGTCCGTCACCTCTGGTTACACGACATTTTTCAATTAGCCGTAAAAGTACATGCATGTTGTCCCGTTACTGAATGATTTCTTAAGAGTCTGTCCCTTTAAAATGTTTTTCGCCATCCATACCCCAGTTAATGACGATGGAGAGTAAAGTCTGCAGCTGAAAGCATAAAAATCATATCCCTTCCCCTCCAACCACTTAACTCATTTCCCCCTTCTCTTTCTCGGCAGGGTAGCTCTTACATAGGGTATTAAGTTATTTCCCCACGAATTTAAGGGATGTAAAGTTAACTATCAAACCAAAATGAGAACAAATCTGTATAAAACACAACAGATGAAGTCAGGCATATGAACATGATACCCCCTCAAAGAAAAGAGGGCTCATAAAGGCTCTAAATCTGAAAATTCTTTTATTAGATATCCTACCAGCACTTCAAATACAACATAATCCAAAACAGAATTGAGAATCTTTCCCTATTCCCATCCTCCCCAAATGACCTCTTCTTTTTGTTTGCACCTTGTTCCCAATATTGCTATCTTCCTTGTGGAGCAAAGTCAAAGTCACCCTTAACTCTCCCTTTATCATGTACTGAAATCTGCTATCAAAGACAGTTTTTTTCCTCTGTAGTGTTGATTCCATCTGTCCTCCTTTTGAAGATTACAAGAACCTAACTGATAATTCAACCTCTAGTCTACTCCACCTCCCTTCATGTCACATGTTTATTTGTACCCAGCAAGTACCATGCACTAGGCAAAGCAGTGGAGACCCAGAGACAAAGCTTTTAAAGGCAGTAAGCATCATCTTGAGCTAATCATATTTCTCCCTTGCCCCAAATCCCTGAAAGGATCTTCTTTACACACAGAATTAAGCTCTAAATTTTCTAGCTCAAATACAAGTCCTCTGTGATTTTAACATCTCTTTACCTTTCTTGCATCATCTCCCACAATTCCACCAAAATATCTCTAGTCCTCCATGCTGTGGGTAAGGCCCAGCACTGTCCTGCCTCCAGGCCTTTGCTGAGGGAGCTTCACCTTAGAGCTCTTTTCCCCTATCTTCTCCTGGCAATCTGATCATAAAATTTCAGTTCCCATTTCCCAAAAGCCTTCTCAGATCTTCTTAGATGGAATTTTTTCTCCTCCTTATGTTCCCATAGCATATCTTTTGTACTGCTTGTCTACTTAATTCCAGCTTTTACATATAAGTATGTGTGTGTGTTCCCCACTGTATTGTAACCTTCAAGTATTCAAGAATCTTGCTTTTTCATCTCTGTGTCCTCTTTAGAGAATAGCTCACTGCCTTGCACATAGTAAACTTTGTACATCGTTGTCATTCAGTAAATGTTTGCTGAATTGATTTGCAGATTTGAGATTAGGATCTTTCCCAAATCATGGAACTAGGATTTGTTGTTGTTGTTTAGTCCATAAGTCATGTCTGACTCTTTGTTGCCCCATGGACTATAGCCCAGGCTCTTCTGCGCCCGTGGGATTTCCCAGGCAAAAATACTGGAGGGTGTTGCTATCTCCTTCTCCAGGGGATCTTCCCAACCCAGGGATTGAACACCAGTTACCTGCTTGGCAGGCAGATTCTTTACCACTGAGTCACCTGGGAACTAGGACAATAGAGCCACAAAAGAAAGACCTTCCTGCTGCTGCTGCTGCTAAGTCGCTTCAGTCGTGTCCGACTCTGTGGGATTTTCTCTGGTCCTCTGTCCACGGGATTTTCCAGGCAAGAGTACTGGAGTGGGTTGCCATTGCCTTCTCCTAAAGACCTTCCTACTACTTGCTAATTGTGTGACTTGAAAATGTTATTTGGCCCCTGTTAAGTCTCAAGTTCCTCATCTGCAAAATGTGATAATTATTTTCTACTGTACCGATTTATGATGAGAATGAAGAGAAATCATATAAGGCCTCTAAGATAATAATTTTTTTCTTTTGAGATAAAGTAATGGCACTTAGCTGTCTAACTTAAAAGAGTGTTTGAATAATACATCTCTATAAAGCACTTGTCAAGAGAAGACTATCCTTGGGCCCAGAGCCTACACATAATAGATGTCTGACACATAGCAGATGGTCAATAAATATTATGTGAGTGAATACATTCTAAAATTCCAACCTCATTATCTAAATAGAAATATCCTAAATCAAAAGGAATCCATGTGGCTTCTCTGGTTTGATGATTATATCATTAGAATACTCATATATTCCAATTCTGTGCTCACCATGCAACCTTTTGATTTAAGACTTAAGCTTAAGTTTGAGAAAAACTACCCCTGACAGGGACCTGCCCTACTCTAGACAGTTACATATCTACAGTTGGAAATGAACTGAATTCTGATTTATCCTCCAGATTTGAGCTAGGGTAATGTAAATTAGTACCTCATAATTGTTCTGAATTGAGAACATTTCTGGAGAAGTAGAATAGAAACTGGATGGGTGAAAGGACAGTGGACTTCTAGTGCAAGCTAGACACTCTTGTCCTGCCATTAACTTGCAGTGTGATTTTAGCCAAGTTACTCCTCTCCCAAAAGTGTGATTACTTATAAAATTAGGAGTTCTAATATTCTTTCCACCTCTGTATCATCAGATCAGATCAGATCAGTCGCTCAGTCCTGTCCGACTCTTTGTGACCCCATGAATCGTAGCACGCCAGGCCTCCCTGTCCATCACCAACTCCCAGAGTTCACTCAGACTCATGTCCATCGAGTCAGTGATGCCATCCAGCCATCTCATCCTCTGTCGTCCCCTTCTCCTCCTGCCCCCAATCCCTCCCAGCATCAGAGTCTTTTCCAATGAGTCAACTCTTCGCATGAGGTGGCCAAAGTACTGGAGTTTCAGCTATAGCATCATTCCTTCCAAACAAATCCCAGGGCTGATCTTCAGAATGGACTGGTTGGATGTCCTTGCAGTCCAAGGGACTCTCAAGAGTCTTCTCCAACACCACAGTTCAAAAGCATCAATTCTTTGGTGCTCAGCCTTCTTCACAGTCCAACTCTCACATCCATACATGACCACAGGAAAAACCATAGCCTTGACTAGACGAACCTTTGTTGGCAAAGTA
>NW_011494950.1:1036629-1061707 GCF_000754665.1 Bison bison bison | reverse complement strand
CTTTAAGCCAACTTTTTCACTCTCCACTTTCATTTTCATCAAGAGGCTTTTGAGTTCCTCTTCACTTTCTGCCATAAGGGTGGTGTCATCTGCATATCTGAGGTTATTGATATTTCTCCCGGCAATCTTGATTCCAGCTTGTGTTTCTTCCAGTCCAGCGTTTCTCATGATGTACTCTGCATAGAAGTTAGATAAGCAGGGTGACAATATACAGCCTTGACGTACTCTGTATCATACTGTTCACCAATTAACAACTAAAGTAGGCACTAACAACTTGGTAATACTCTGCTTTAAGTCACAACTAGAGCAGAGACATTACTTTGCCAACAAAGGTCCCATCTAGTCAAAGCTATGGTTTTTCCAGTAGTCAAGTACGGATGTGAGAGTTCGACTATAAAGAAAGCTAAGAGCCAAAAAATTGATGCTTTTGAACTGTGGTGTTGGAGAAGACTCTTGAGAGTCCCTTGGACTGCAAGGAGATCCAACCAGTCAATCCTAAAGGAAATCAGTCCTGAATATTCATTGGAGGGACTGATGCTAAAGCTGAAATTTCAATACTTTGGCCACTTGATGTGAAGAACTGACTCATTGGAAAAGACCCTGATGCTGGGTAAGACTAAAGGCAGGAGGCGAAGGGGACGACAGAGGATGAGATGAGATGGTTGGATGGCATTACCAACTCAATGGACATGAGTTTGAGCAAGCTCTGGGAGTTGGTGATGGACAGGGAAGCCTGGCCTGCTGCAGTCCATGGGATCGAAAAGAGTCTGACACGGCTGAGCAGCTGAACTGAACTGAGTCATCATCTCGCCGTTTCTGACCATGCAACTCAAATGCCAATAAACTGATTAGGACTAGAAACCCTAACATTTATCTTGGAAGACATTCCCCCATGGGTCTCTTATATTCCTGCATGTCTTGTTGAATATGTTAAGGATGGGATGCAAAGTCTGAATGAATGACTGGTAAACCATTTCTCAGAATTTGCAAAAAGCAGTCTTGAGGTATGGGGTAACCTCTCCATCTGGAACAAAGAACAGGCTTTCTTCTGCTCACTGTAAAAGAAACAGATTCCCCAACTAAGTTTCCCTCTTCTCTAATGCAACCTACTGTGGGGAAAGGCATCTATTTGGACCCTTCACATCATCCCTGTGGGATTTCGGGACAAGGTGAATTGATGTAAATATGATGTTCATGCCTCTTGCTGTGTTGTGAATAACAAAGTCCTTTGTTCTTAAGAAAAAATTATAGCTATGTGTGGCAATAGATGGGGCTTCCCTGGTAGCTCAGCTGGTAAAGAATCTGCTGCAATGCGGGAGACCTGGATTCGATCCCTGGGTTGGGAAGATCCCCTGGAGGAGGGCATGGCAACCCACTCCAGTATTCTTGCCTGGAGAATCCCCATGGACAGAGGAGCCTGGCGGGATACAGTCCATGAGGTTGCAAAGAGTCGGATATGACTTAGTGACTAAGCACACACAGCATAGCATGGTGACAGATGTCAACTAGATTTATTGTGGTGTTCATCTCCCAACATATACAAATACCAAATCATGTTGTACACCTGAAGCTAATATAATATTATATGTCAGTTATACTTCAACAAAAAAATTTTTAATTAAAATCTTTTGTCTCTGCCAGCACCCATGCAACAGTAATAGGCTAATTTATCAGATTTAAATAGGATAAAATAAAATTGAAGACCTATACCCTTAAGTGATAAGTTAATATGAGGGCGGAAAACCAAGTTTCATATAACCATAGATTTTTTATGTTTGCTCTTCTGTGTCATTTTCATAGTCCAAGTTCAAGACATGTGCAGATGGCTGGAAACTTAGATGTTAGAGAAATTTAGTTAGCCCATAGTGTACTAACAAGATCAAAATTATTATTTCAATCTCTGCACAATTTATTTAGTTTACTAGATTTATTTTTTAATTTTATAAATATTTGGATACCTACATTAGAAGTCAGTTAACACAAATGTGACAGATAAGAATTTTAAAGGCTCAACAATACAATGCATTAAAAATTTGCATTCTAAATAGATGAAACTTGTTCTATGGTTAAAATTTTCAATATAATTCCAGCTAAGCCATTATATCCTCTTATAATCCTAATTAAAATAATGTGTTTAAAGGACCAACCTGGCCTATTATACTCTAAATCTTCCGATTTAAGTTTTTAATTTTATTTATTACATACATTTTAGTAAGAATGAAGTAGGTTACACTCAACAAAAGCATTCTACTTGATTTATTTTTGTTTAAAATTCTGTATTGTTCTACTTAACAAATTAAGGCATTTCCAGAGACTAAAGCTTGGTCTTCCTTTGTCTTCTTCGTTTTCCTTTTTCTTAGTAGCTACTATTGGTTCATTCTTAGTAAGCTTTTGAAATGTTTAAATAGCATGCTGATAATCAGTTGAGAAGCAGGGCAAGACCTAAAATTTGAAGTTTTTGCCAATTTCTGTGTTGTAAATATTTCCACCATTGCCTCTTTCAGGTTACCAACATGACATGCAGCAATGGGAAGAGGAGAGCACTGCAGATAAGCTCCAGCCCACCACTGCGGGGGTTTCCTCTTAACACTATACCTACTCTCCACAGGTAATCTCAACCTTGTTCATGGTGTCAGTTACCTATACCTAATCCAGACAAACAAGCTTCACAAGCACCTCAGACTTTTACTAAGAGCAGACTAAAGACCTTCCCCCAAAATCTTGGCCTCCTCCAATATTCACTGACTCAGTGAATGTGCTGTAATCCATCCAGTGATATAAGCCAGCATCCTTGATATCTCATTCCTTTTCTTTGTTTTATCCACTACCAGATCCAGTCAATTTTACCTCCTAAATTTTACTCACTTTTCACAACCATCTTCCTAGTCTGAGGTACCATAAATTCTTTTTTTAATTGAAAAAAAAAAGATGATAAAATCACAAGAGTAAACTAAATGTGAAAAAAGGCTTAAAAATTACAATGAATTTGATGCTCTTTCCCTAACTGGATGTATTTGCATTGAAAACATACAGATAGTTTGGAATTTTAATCTTTAAATGATCCTTTTCATTCATTCTCTTAGAAAAAGCACATGTAAGTTTTAAGAGGTCTTGTTCTGCTAATATCAAGAAATGAATAAAGCAATTTATGGATCATCTGCAACCTAACAAAGTGAAACCTGGGACATAGAAGTGAATGTTGCTCAGTTGTGTCCAACTCTTTACGACCCCCATGTACTGTATGGTCCATGGAATTCTCCAGGCCAGAATACAGGACATAGAAGATGAGAGAAAAAGGCTAAAGGTTTCCAAAGGAAGAGATGATGGAAAGTCTGGGATTTGAAGTCCTGTGGTTCAAATCTATTATGAGACTATGACAAGAACCCACCATTCTGAGATGTTTTCAGCAAAGTGTGTGAGCATCTTCCTCTAACCAAGCTCTTGCTACAAATCTGTAGAGATGCAGCCATAAGTGATAATACCTCTGGCCCTAACAATAGCCATGACTGTCTGGCTATTTTCCCATATCCTTTCTTCTTCTCTAACCCATTTTTTGTTATAGTAAAGTCAGAGTGATCCCTTTTAAGGAGAGATCATGTCACTCCTCTGCTTAAGTCTTCCTAAGACCAGAATCTTCACAAGGCCAAAAGTTCCTGTATGATCTGGCCTCTGCTTTTCTCTCCAGCCTCACCTGGAACCAAACACCCCTTTGCATTGTATTTGCAGTAACCTTTCCTTTTCTTAAAGAAACCATATTCCTTTCATCTTGAGATTTTCATATATTTCATTCCTCCTAATGCCCCTAGGCATTATGTACATATGTATATATGTACATAAATGTAATTCTTAATAACTATAGTTAATCACGATGGTGTGATCACTCACCTAGAGCCAGACATCCTGGAATGTGAAGTCAAGTGGGCCTTAGAAAGCATCACTATTAACAAAGCTAGTGGAGGTGATGGAATTCCAGTTGAGCTATTTCAAATCCTGAAAGATGATGCTGTGAAAGTGCTGCACTCAATATGCAGGCAAATTTGGAAAACTCAGCAGTGGCCACAGGACTGGGAAAGGTCAGTTTTCATTCCAATCCCAAAGAGAGGCAATGCCAAAGAATGCTCAAACTACCGCACAATTGCACTCATCTCACATGCTAGTAAAGTAATGCTCAAAATTCTCCAAGCCAGGCTTCAGCAATATGTGAACCGTGAACTTCCTGATGTTCAAGCTGGTTTTAGAAAAGGCAGAGGAACCAGAGATCAAATTGCCAACATCCGCTGGATCATCGAAAAAGCAAGAGAGTTCCAGAAAAACAGCTATTTCTGCTTTATTGACTATGCCAAAGCCTTTGACTAGGTGGATCACCATAAACTGTGGAAAATTCTGAAAGAGATGGAAATACCAGATCACCTGACCTGCCTCTTGAGAAATCTGTATGCAGGTCAGGAAGCAACAGTTAGAACTGGACATGGAACAACAGACTGGTTCCAAATAGGAAAAGGAGTTCGTCAAGGCTGTATATTGTCACCCTGCTTATCTAACTTCTATGCAGAGTACATCATGAGAAACGCTGGACTGGAAGAAACACAAGCTGGAATCAAGATTGCCGGGAGAAATATCAATAACCTCAGATATGCAGATGACACCACCCTTATGGCAGAAAGTGAAGAGGAACTCAAAAGCCTCTTGATGAAAGTGAAAGAGGTGAGTGAAAAAGTTGGCTTAAAGTTCAACATTCAGAAAACAAAGATCATGGCATCTGGTCCCATCACTTCATGGGAAATAGATGGGGAAACAGTGGAAACAGTTCAGACTTTATTTTTCTGGGCTCCAAAATGACTGCAGATGGTGACTGCAGCCATGAAATTAAAAGATGCTTACTCCTTGGAAGGAAAGTTATGACCAACCTAGATAGCATATTGAAAAGCAGAGACATTACTTTGCCAACAAAGGTTCGTCTAGTCAAGGCTATGGTTTTTCCTGTGGTCATGTATGGATGTGAGAGTTGGACTGTGAAGAAGGCTGAGCACCAAAGAATTGATGCTTTTGAACTGTGGTGTTGGAGAAGACTCTTGAGAGTCCCTTGGACTGCAAGGACATCCAACCAGTCCATTCTGAAGGAGATCAGCCCTGGGATTTGTTTGGAAGGAATGATGCTAAAGCTGAAACTCCAGTACTTTGGCCACCTCATGCGAAGAAGAGTTGACTCATTGGAAAAGACTCTGATGCTGGGAGGGATTGGGGGCAGGAGGAGAAGGGGACGACAGAGGATGAGATGGCTGGATGGCATCACTGACTCGATGGACGTGAGTCTGAGTGAACTCTGGGAGTTGGTGATGGACAGGGAGGCCTGGCGTGCTACGATTCATGGGGTCGCAAAGAGTCAGACAGGACTGGGCGACTGAACTGAACTGAATGCCCCTCCTCCTCAACCTAGTTAATTTCTTCCCTGATTCCAGAGTTCAAACATAACTTCCTTTCTTAACTTTTCAAATCATATCCTAACCCCTAATTTTTGATGCCAGAGCACCCTCTTCTTCTGATTAGGATTTATCATAATTCACCCCACTTCAAAGGAAGTGGTAAATATATGAGATTCAGCTACAGGAGATCTTGGACAAGATCTCTTATTTAATTTCTCTTGTCCAGGAGACTTTGGACAAGATCTTGGCTTCAATTTTCCCAAATATAAAGCAAAGTTTAAATTAAAGCCTCTACCTTAGGTACATAGCTCTGATTTCTATGATTCCAAGTAAAGGTTATTCCAGGAGGTTGTATAATGTAGATATTAAGAAACTGGACTCTGGAGTCACCTTAGTTCCAATACCACCCTCTTCTTTATAATAATTTATATATTATGATCTAAGTATGATGTTCTGAAAGAAAATAAGTTAGAAACATTCACATTCCCTTTCTAATCAATTTTTTAAATGCCCCACATCAAAATTTTAAAACTCTGCATTGAACACAGCCAGGCAGAAAAAAATCAGACATTCTCATAATAATGGATTAAATTAAAACTAACATTGTCTTTATTATGCCTAATCATCAGGTATTTGACCTAGCTCAAATCAATAGGAATGCATTTGCACTAAATTAAAATGAAATTTTTTCCTGAAGGTGGCACTGTGAACAAGGAAAAGTAATAAATCCACTAAATTTTTCAGGACTACAGGACTATATTATTAGGTTAAAAAAAAAAAAGCAACATAATATGCATCCTGGTACCTTTGACTTCTAACTTGCCATTTTCTTTTCACTTTGATTCTTTAAATTCATTGTTAATTGTAGGTGTACCCATTAGCTTTTTGAGTAAGTTTTTAAATTGGTATTTCCTTAATAAAAAAACAACTAATAGCTGAAATTTATTGAATGCTAACTATATTCAGCCACTGTACTACAAACTTCAGCAGTGAATTAAAGGAAGGAGGTTTTGGTTTGGTTTGGTCTGTACCACGCAGCATGTGGGATCTTGGTTCCCCTACTAGGGATCGAACCTGTGCTTCCTTGCAGGGGGAACCTAGAGTCTTCACCACTGGACCACCAGGGAAGTCCCAGGAGCTCTTCTAAAGTAATATTTAACTCACACAGCTCCAACCTACTTGATTTTGCTAGGGAATTGAAGCATTTATAAACTTGTTTCTCTGCTTACCGCCTCCCGCTCCGGGACAACACGTAAGGAGACGAGGTAGTAAATAAGAGCCTTTACTTTGTTACCTGCTGCCAAATAAAAGTGAAGATCTCATCAAGGACATTTTCTGTTTCCTGTTGTTAAACACCAGTTGACATGCACCAGAATCAGACCTACTTTATAGCAAGGTACAAGCCACCTAAATTATTTTGTCATCCAGTGTAGGAAGGTGTGAGTCCTAAAACCTAAAAGTTTACTGTTACCTTACTGCCAAGAAGCTAGTACAATTTTAGAACAACCTTCAAAGTTTAAGAGCATAATTTGAGTACATGGATTGGCTGTGTGCCACAGGGGCTACCATTCTTAATTTTTCTTGAGGTTTTATAGCTTTATCTCCTAGATATTAGTTTTTCAAATTGCTCAGAAAACTTCAATTGTCTCACTATTATGGAAAACTTGCCCCTCAGCTGAAGCACAAGACTGTTAGACCATCACACTTAAATGAAACACTTCCAACTATACTTATCCAATGAGTAAATATACCTGTGTAAATACAGAAGCATTTAGTTAACATTTCAAACAGTTCAAATTAGCAACTTGGTCATAATTTCAACACAATTATGTTTACATTTCAGTAATACTATACACAATGACCTGATTTACTAGAGTAAGGCAGAGGAAAAGCTTCTTAAATTCTTCACGGGACTAGGAAACACACAATAGCATACAGAGTCTCATGGCTGGCAATTCCTTTAAACACTGACGAAAATCAGCATAGTTACTGTAGGCAGGACTAAACTCTGGCTGCTCTCTAGTTGTCTGAGAGATCATGATTATGTTCAACTCCTGCTCAGTAGACAGCACACACTACAGGGTAAACAGAGATCTGAGTTCAGTTCTGCCCTTGGAGAGCTCTTGGACTAAAAGTGAAGAGGAAACAAGCACAGTAATAGTTTTAATATTGACAGTCTGCAAGAGGGGACACATGAAAATGCAAGGTGTTGTGGGATATTCATTTATATAAATATATTGTCGTCTGTAAGCTTCCTAAGATTAAATAATTTCAATTCCTATTTCTCAGTGCTTTGTTTACTGTGCTATTCTGAAGCCTCAGGTTTCAATATTTATCTTAGATTATAGAACTCAAAACTGTCCCACCATTATAAAGGCTGGAAAATCTGAATTTTGGAAGAAATGCCTTACTTCCCTTGATTTCCTACCATTTTGTTCACTTTTGAGAGAATTATAGAAATGAGCGTAATCCCATATATATTTTTAAATATCCAGCCACAGGGTGTTGATTAAATAAGCTATTCCACATATATATAATGAAGTGAAGTCATTAAAATGTTTCAGAGATGAAAATCATGAAAGAATCATCACTGCCATTCAGTTCAGTTGCTCAGTCATGTCCTATTCTTTGCAACCCCATGGTGTGCAGCACACCAAGCTTCCCTGTCCATCAGCAACTCCCAGAGCTTGTTCAAACTCATGTTCATTGAGTCAGTGATGCCATCCAACTATCTCATCCTCTGTCATCCCCTTCTCCTCCTGCCTTCAGTCTTAACCAGCATCAGGGTCTTTTCCAATGAGTCAGTTCTTCACATCAGGTGGACAAAGTATGGACCTAACAGAAGCAGATGATATTAAGAGGCAGTGGCAAGAATACACAGAACTATACAAAAAAGATCTTCATGACCCAAATAACCACAGTGGTGTGATCACTCACCTAGAGCCAGACATCCTGGAATGTAAAGTCAAGTGGGCCTTAGGAAGCATTACTCTGAAAAAAGCTAGTGGAGGTGATGGAATTCCAGTTGAGCTATTTCAAATCCTAAAAGATGATGCTGTCAAAGTGCTGCACTCAATATGTCAGCAAATTTGGAAAAGTCAGTAGTGGCCACAGGACTGGAAAATGTCAGTTTTCACTCCAAAGAAAGGCAATGCCAAAGAATGTTCAAACTACCACACAATTGCACTCATCTCACATGTTAGTAAAGTAATGCTCAAAATTCTCCAAGTCAGGCTTCAACAGTACGTGAACCATAAACTACCAGATGTTCAAGCTGGGTTTATAAAAGGCAGAAGAACCAGAGATCAAATTGCCAACATCTGTTGGGTCATAGAAAAAGCAAGAGAATTCCAGAAAAACATCTACTTCTGCTTTATTGACTATGCCAAAGTCTTTGACTGTGTGGATCATAACAAACTGGAAAATTCTTCAAGAGATCGGAATGCCAGACCAGCTTACCTGCCTCCTGAGAAATCTGTATGCAAGTCATGAAGCAACAGTTAGAATGGGACATGGAACAACAGACTGGTTCCAAATCAGGAAAGGAGTACATCAAGGCTGTATATTGACATCCTGCTTATTTAACTTCTATGCAGAGTACATCATGTGAAATGCTGGGCTGGATGAAGCACAAGCTGGAATCAAGATTTCCAGGAGAAATATCAATAACCTCAGATACACAGATGACACCACCCTTATGGCAGAAAGTGAAGAAGAACTAAAGAGCCTCATGATGAAAGTGAAAGAGGAGAGTGAAAAAGCTGGCTTAAAACTCAACATTCAAAAAAACAAAGATCATGGCATCTGGTCTCATCACTTCATGGCAAATAGATGGGGAAACAATGGAAACAGTGAGAGATTTTATTTTTCTGGGTTCCAAAATCACTGCAGATGGTGACTGCAGCCATGAAATAAAAAGATGCTTGCTCCTTGGAAGAAAAGCAATGTCCAACCTAGACAGCATATTAAAAAGCAGAGACATTACTTTGCCAACAAAAGTCTGTCTAGTCAAAGCTATGGTTTTTCCCATAGTCGTGTATGGATGTGAGAGTTGGGTCTAAAAGGAAAGCTGAGAGCCGAAAAATTGATGCTTTTGAACTATGGTGTTGGAGAAGACTCTTGAGAGTCCCTTGAACTGCAAGGAGATCCAACCAGTCCATCCTAAAGGAAATCAGTCCTGAATATTCATTGGAAGGACTGATGTTGAAGCTGAAACTCCAATACTTTGTCCACCTGATGTGAAGAACTGACTCATTTGAAAAGACCCTGATGCTGGGAAAGATTGAGAGCAGGAGGAGAAGGGGACGACAGAGGATGGGATGGTTGGATGACATCACCAACTTGATGGACATGAGTTTGAGCAAGCTCCAGGAGTTGGTGGTAGACAGGGAAGCCTGGCGTGCTTCAGACCATGGGGATGCAAAGAATCGGACACGATTGAGTGACTGGGCTGAATTGAACTGTGGAGATGGTGGCAAAACCCTTGAATACACTAAAAAATGTTAAGTTGCACATTTCAAATCAGTGAATTACATAGTATGTAAAATGTATTACAATAATTCTGTTGAAAAAAAAAAAAGAATCCCTTGGTTCAATCAGCTATTGTTGGTGATGTGGATGATAAGGGCGAGAGTTGGGTGATAGCCTAAACCAAACAGAACCAGTCCTGTGTCCTTAGATCACTTCCCAGAAAAGGGGAGTCATGATGTGCTTGGAAGCAACCCTAAGAGGTATCTTCTACATTAGGAATTTCCGTTATAAAGAAATAAATGAAAGAGAAATCCTGAAACCTTGAGGGTTAGGCATGATCTTATAAAAGTGCTCAAAACCATCATTATCCCTCACAGAACAGTGTAGCTGTATTTGCTTTAAACCATGGCATGACTTAAAAATAATTGAATTTTCCACATCCTATACCTAAATGCAATTTCTAATTATTACTTGGCTAGCCATATAAATCCTAGGTAAATCTGTGGTGTTTCTTTTCCCTTGCATCAGTACAATATGAATAAATGTAAATAATTGTTATGTCTGATTTACATTGTGTTTTGTTAAGCAGCTAAAAGTAAATATTGAAAATAGAAGGAAATGGCAACCCACTCTAGTATTCTTGCCTGAAGAATCCCATGGACAGAGGAGCCTGGCAGGCTACAGTCCATGGGGTCACAAGAGTCGGACACGACTTAGCGACTAAATCACCACCACCACCATGCAAGTTTGAACAGCTGTTTGCCTAAAAGAAGGCTATAGATCTTAAAGTGCAGGGCTAACTGAATCAAAGCAAATTACTATCCTAAGTATGCAGATTTCCTTACATTGAATGATACTCAATTTTCTTTGTTTGTTTGTTTTGTTGCCACACCTTGCAGCTCCTGGGGATCACTGACCAGGGACTAAACCCTGGTTCCGCACAGTGAAAGTCTTAACCAATGGACCACCAAGGAATTCCCAATGGTACTCAGTTTTAACCATCCTATTTCATGTAAGTTTTCATTACAAATGGTCTTAGATTAATTCTAGATGTAAGTGGCAATACAATATGAACAACTAGATGAAAATAATACACAGGACCTCATAAATGAGTGAATCAAAGTTCACTCCAGGAAGAAAGAGGTACTAGATGAAGATGGATTCGTTAATACGAGAATATATTTTTTTCAAAGAAAGATCTGTTAGGTACTTGGGATGGCAAGAAAAACTCAGTTAACCCAGTGAGTTAGAATAAAAATGTAGAATTTTTAAATAACATTTTTAATAGGGCTTATGGTCACATGATAATACATTTTTAAGCTTTTCAGAATTGTGGGACATTGAGATATGCATAAAATGTTCTCTCTTTTTAAATCAATGCATCTTTTCCCAGGGGACTAAGATGCCTCCAGGACCTGGGCAAATTTCCTTCTATAACTCAATCTGAGATACCTTGAGGCAGGGAATTCCACTGGGAAGGAAGAATTGGATTCAATTTACTGTTTCTGGATTTCCTCCCCAGGATTGCCTAGAAGAGTTAAGAAACTGTTGTGAATGTCTCCAGCACTCGATAAAATTGCTCTCTAGATCCCTACATTTGACAAGTAGGCTCCAGAATTCAGCCGTGAGCAAGGACACCACATTTGCTCTCCAAATGCAATCTATGCCCACACTTTCGACATTAACGCATACCTATATTTTTACTTCATGGGCAGTTTTCTCCAGTTGGAAGCAAGAGAGAAGGAGGAGTTAGATTCCAGTGAGAAGGATTTTATACACCTTGCTGGCTTTGAGATTTAGGGGCCCACATGCAAGAGCCAGAATGACAGCTCTAGGAGTAAAGACAAGTCCCCAGTTTGCAGCAAGCCAGGCAATACAGACCTTGGCCCTGCCATCATAAGGAACTGGATTCTGCCAACAATCAGACTGAGTTTGGAAATGGAATCCTCCCAGAGTCTCTAAATAAGAATCCAGCCAACACCTTGATTTCCAAGAAATCCAGAGCAGAGAACCCAGCTTAGCCATCTCTGATCTACAGAACTATGAGATAGTTTGTGTTGTTTTAAGCACTAACTTTATGGCAATTTGTTACCGCAGCCATAGATAACTAATACAAACAGATAACTATAATGTTTGTCAGGTAACAGGCACTGTGTCAAGCATTTGAGATGCATCACCTGGATCAGTCTCACAATGTCTATTGTCCTGGTTTCAAAATAGAGCAATAAGACCCAAGTCACTGAGCTGGCCAGTCCCCTCAGGACCATGATGGGAATCAACCATCTCTATGTGACTGCAGAACCTTTGACCATTCCTATACAACGGTCCACTGCTGCTATTCAATAATCATGTGTATAGAGGATCCAAGTTTTAAATACACACAAACATACTTATACATTCACATATGTATATATATTAAAAATTTCTGAAAGAAAATATACCAAAATATTCAGAATTGTATCTTTAGATGGTAGGATTATCACTTCTTACTTCATTATGGTTTCCTGTTTATCTGAATTACTTTACAATGAGCATATTCTACTTGCATAACATTTTTATTTCCTTTTTTTTTAGTTAAAAGATGAAGGTGAAAATTTATTAAGGAGAATCCGACCTGAGTACCAATCATTTCTTTCATCTTATTCCCAGAGACTTCCACACTTAAAGACTCATCACATCCCCAGGTCTCGGGCTCTAGCTGCAGCCCTCCAAGTGCTTCCGTCCCTTTCAGGCTCCCAGGTCCCCAAAAGAAGGCCAAGAACTATCGTGGGTCCTCTCTGAGGATGGAAGCCCATCTCACTCCCCGATAGGGGGCCCGAGCTCTGGTGTCAGAGTCTAAGGGACACATTTCTCCTGTCTTTTCTCTTCAGGTTTCTCTACATTAGTGACACCAATCAAACCTCTGTGATAGATCCTGTTAGACAGTCTAAGAGCTTTCCCCAACTCCTTTCCCTCTTGCCTACCTGTCACTATAGTGGCTAGGAGAATGAGAAACTAGATTCCCCAGCCTCCCTTGCAAGTAAGGGTAACTGTGTGCCTCAGGTCTGATTTTGAGACTAGAGTGAAAACCCACCTGGGAGTTTCCTGGGAAATGCTTTTTTGCTTCCTTAAATAAAGAGACAGAAGCAATCTGTGAAGCTTTCTACCCCTCCTTTCTTTTTATCTTTAATGCAGACAAGATGCCTGAAGCTACAGCAACAATCTTGTGATCATGAAACATCAAACATGAAGACAAATGTCTAATAAATTAGTGGAGCATAAACCATAAAGTCTGGTTTGTTGATAGCATCATTAGCAGATGTTAGCAACTCCTGTCTCACCCGATTATGTGTGAAAAAACAAACCCTTATCTTAAAACCCAAATGTGATTACCTCCATTCTTATCTCAACTGCCTGCTACAGACATTAGAGTACTGGTGCTCTTTTCTGTTAGATGCAGAAATGAGAGAGAGAACTGGGAGAGGGGAGGAGAAAGAAGTAATTGGAGAAAATCTGTTTGTGTTTTCCACATATAGATTGCTTCATGTCCCTAATTTTGTCCTGTCCCATAAAATCCTATGCTGAAACCGAGACATCATGCTTATCACTTATGACACAGATTACAGCCCACAGCATCTATTTTAAGGAGGAGACAGTAAGATTGACATTTAAATTCAGTCATGTGACCTACAGAATCATCCCGCCAATGATTCTACTTATATTTTGATTCAAATAAATTTTTTCATGAATAACTGATAAAATGGAATGCCATTTTATTCCTGTAGCAAACTAAAGGCCATGGGAGCAGTCTGTCTACTTGAAGTGCCAGGACTAAGAAGATACATTGTCTGGACACTTTAACAAAATAAAACCAATTACAAGTCTATTATGTAAATTGTCTGTTATGTCAGATGAGTAATTCTAAATAAATGGGATAAAATATTCCTATCTGAAAAAAGCTTTTGTTAGTTGGTCTAAGTTTTATAATCTATGATCATTGTTGAATTTTAATACTACAGATGGAAGCTTCAAATCAACACACTTTTATTTCTTATTCTCTTAGAAACATTGATAGTTGGGAAAAAAATCTCCATTATACAGTCAGTCCTCAACAAACAGGGTCTTAACTACATGTCTTTGAGAGAGAAAGTTTCTCATGTTTTAAGCTTTGTGAACTTGTGTTAGTCAGAGTTCATGTCACTCATTCCTGTGATATATCATTTTGTTGCATTTCAACAGGAGATTAAAATTGAACAACACTGGCAAAGTGAGCAAGCAAAGAAATGTAACTTATTTCAATTATGTCATGTTAAGTGGCCAGTTGGAATTTTCACATATTGCTTTAAATTATAAACAGTGAAAATCAGTGTGAACTGCAAGGTATATTGATTTTCATTTGTTAAGCAAACAATGTGACTTGCACATGAACTATTTTTATGCATTTGAATCTTTGTTATTGAAATTTAGTCTCTTGTTCTTTCAACTATTTTTATACAATTTTTCAAAGTTATTTTCCATTTACCATTATTACAAAAGATTGACTTTATTCTCAGTGTCGTATAATCCTTGAGGCTGTCTTACACCCGAAAGTTTGTAGCTCCCTTCCCCCCACCTCTTTATTCCCTCTCTCCTACTAGTTTGTCTCTGTATCTGTAAGTCTGCTTCTTTATTGTTGTATTCATTAGTTTGTTGTATTTTTTTAGATTCCACATGTAAGTGATATCATACAATATTTGTCTTTCTCTGTCTGATCTGTTTCACTTAGCATAATGCCCTCCAAGTCCATCCATGCTGTTGCAGATGGCAAAACTTTATTCTTTTTAATGGCTGAATAGTGTTCCATTTGGAGAAGGCAATGGCACCGCACTCCAGTACTCTTGCCTGGAAAATCCCATGGACCGAGCCTGGTAGGCTGCAGTCCATGAAGTCGATAAGAGTCGGACACGAGTGAGCGACTTCAGTTTCACTTTTCACTTTCATGCATTGGAGAAGGAAATGGCAACCCACTCCAGTATTCTTGCCTGGAGAATTCCATGGACAGAGGAGCCTGGCCGGCTACAGTCCATAGGGTTGCAAAGAGTCAGACACAACCGAGTATTCCATTGTATACACGCTCTCACATTTTCTCTATCCAACACTTAACGTTGTTTCCATGTCTTGCCAATTGTAAATAATGCTGCTGTGAAAAATAGGGTGCATGAATCTTTTTCAGTTAGTGTTTTGGGGTTTTAAAAGCATATTCAACAGTGGCTGGGTCATATGGTAGTTCTATTTGTAGTTTCTGAGAAACTTCCATACTGGTTTCCATAGTGTGTGAGTTAGTCACTCAGATGTGTCTGACTGTTTGTGACCCCATGGTCTGTAGCCCACCAGACTCTTCTGTCCATGGAATTCTCCAGGCAAGTATATTGGAGTGGGTTGCCATTTCCTTCTCCAGGGGTTTCCATAGTGATTGTACCAATTTACATTCCCACTAACAGAACACAAGTATTCTCTTTTCTCCACATCCTCCCAGATTTGTTATTTGTATTCTTTTTGATGATAGCCATTCTGACAGGTGTGAGGTAATATCTCATTATGGTTCTGATTTCCATTTCTCTGTTGATTAGTGATGTTAAGCATCTTCTAATGTTCATATTGGTTGTCTACATTTCCTCTGGAAAATGCACAATATATTCGGTTCTTCTGCTCATTTTTTTCTTCCTAATTTCTTATTACCATAGAAGTAACATAACACATTCCTACCCATTTTTTAATCAGGTTACTTGTTTTTTTTGATGTTGAGTTATATGAGCTGTTTATATACGTTGGATATTAATTCCTTATTGGTCATATCATTACTCCAAATAATTTTAAATTCTTTAAGTATCATTGTACTATCTAGTTATCCTTTAGGTTATATATAGACACAAAAATATCATTAGTTAATATTATAAATTAATGACATTATAATCCTTCAACTGGAAGTGTTACATATTATTCTTCTATGTGAACTTTGAGTTAATTAGGAGAATTAGGACTAGGTCCTGATCCCTCTGCGCACGTTTAAGGGTCAGTTGAATTGAGCTTCTTTAACACATTTCATAAATAATTTTATTCAGACTCTTCATGCTTATTTTCAACATCAAATCCTTCATTCAAGGTATTTAATTCATCACTGAAGCTACCTTCTGTGTTACTTAACATCATTTGTCAAAGTACATTATTGTCACTTCCAACTTTTTGAAATACAGCCCTTTTTTGAATGTAAAATAAGATTTTTATTATTAAAAACTTAATCCTAAATCACAAGAATTATTTTCATGCCATCAGGTCAGCTGGTTTTTGTTTGTTTTAATCTTTTTGAAAGTTATCTTTAAAAAATTTCTTTACAACAGTGGTCCTAGGTCCAAGCATCAACATCACCTTGCAACTTGTAAGAAATTGTCATTCTCAGACTTTACCCAGATTCACTAAATCAGAAACTCTGGGGAGGTCCCAGCAAACTGGGTTTTAATAAGCCCTGTAAGTGATTCTGTGGAAAAGGGAATGGAAACCTACTCCAGTGTTCTTGCCTTGGAAATCCCAAGGACAGAGGAGCCTGATGGGCTACAGTCCATAGGGTCGCAAAGAGTTGGACAGGACTTAAGCGACTTAGCATGCAGCAGCATAGCTGATTCTGATACATGCTACAGTTTAAGAACCACTACTTTACAACAACATCTAACTGTTGCAAATATGAAGTCATTTCCTTAAAAATAATTTAGCTAAAGTGTGTGTGCCTCTTTTTTCAAACTGATTGTGCTGCTATAGAAAGTGTTCGAGAAACACTCCAACCATGTTATCTAAAATAATGATTCTGGTTACATCCTATCCCTAAACTCTGCTTTATTTTCTGTATAACAAGGTCTTGGTTTTGTTCATGATTGACTCCCCAACATCTTGAATGGTGTCTGGTCCTATTTGAAATGAAATTATTGTGATAATTTCAGGCTAACATGTCTTCATGATCTAGGCTAGATCACACAGCTGAACATAAGCTCAAAGAATCATGGAGAAAATGGCTAAGATTTGGTTCAAAGCTGTTCTCACTGATGTTTTCTACTAAACCAGCAACAAGCAGTAACAAGAATTCATACCATGGAAGGAACATAAGGACATATATTAGTGGGCATAGCTCCCTTCACTGCTAATATAAGCACTCAGTCATTGGGTGGTTAACATCCCAAAGAAGTAAGGAAAATACCAGGTCAAGGAAGCTGTGGTGTGTGGGCTCATTCAGCTCAGGGAAGGGCCCCAAACCACCGACCACCTTACACGGAATTCTTGATAAGCCTTATAATTTTTTAAATTCGAGGCATAAGACAAGTAGAAAAATACATATAGTTTTTTAACTTTTCTGTCATTCAAGCTAATGCATTATGAAAATACTAATTGAGTGGAGAGGAAAAGAACGTTTAACAAGCTGACTGTTTCTCGAAACAAGTTAAAGCGTTTTGTTTTTGTTTTGTTTCCTCTGATGCTGAACTGCAGTGACTTCATATTTAAGCCGATACAAAGAATTCTGAACCATCCAGTATATTTTTTGAGTCCGTTTGTTAGACAAAGTATGAGGAAATGTGCTCTGTCACCTTTTTGTTTGTTTTCCAAATGGCCATTTCAGTGTAGATAACAGTACACAGGATAAACTGGAGAAGCAGGTTCTACCACCCCACCCAGCTCACCTGTTTGTTACCTGATCACTCCATTCAGAATAGCATTCAGGTGGCAGAACCAGCTATGTGGTGTAACAGGGTTGGAAACATGCCCAGGCTGAGCTCCCAAAGACAAGAAGTAGCCCTCATGATGAGGACTGTGGAGGTGGGGACAAATCACTGCTTGACATACTCCACTCACAAAATTTCACAACAGAATAGGAAAAGGAATGGCACTCAAAAGGGAATAAACAAAAGGCAAAGTGAAGGCATCGGTAACACCCCCATTTTTCTTAGAAGATGAAGCCAAGAAATATGAAACATGAATGTGTACCCTAGTTTTATCCATGGAATTCAAATAAATAGTTTTACCAAGATTTCCACACTTGATTTCTACCAAAAAAAATAAAAATGAACATGTTAAAATACATTCTTTTTCACGTGGGATATGCCATTTTCTTTAAATGTTTTTTACTAAGAAAGCTTGCTTTTTCTGTGGTTATTCTGTTTAGACAAGTAAAACTATATTATTCATATAAATATTTATCATAAATCTTACAAAATTATAAGAATAATCATTACAAACAAATGTGTTTAGCACCTGTTTTTGCTAAAACCCATTGACTCAGAATCTGCACTTACCTGTTCTATTGCTTGCCCTGAGACAAGTGATTAGAAATTCTTAATCCTAACCTCTCCTAATTTTTTATTCCTTCAGCTACAATGAAAAGTTTCAATAGTAGCGAAATTAAATGTTCTTCATGGATCAAGGGAAATGAGTGATGTATTGAAACTGTTCACCCAAAGACCTGGCTTCTGGACCTACAATCTTTGAAAAAAGTAGTGAGAACACTCAGAAGGTTCACATGACGCCTGTGATTGTAGAAAATTACTTAATTTCTTCCAATCTCCTTTTGCTTCCTGTAGAAGTAGGGCATTATGTAATTAAGAACAGCTAAGATCATGACTGCAGCCATGAAATTAAAAGATGCTTAGTCCTTGGGACAAAAGTTATGACCAACCTAGATAGCATATTCAAAAGCAGAGACATTACTTTGCCAACAAAGGTTCCTCTAGTCAAGGCTATGGTTTGTATGGATGTGAGAGTTGGACTGTGAAGAAAGCTGAGCGCTGAAGAATTGATGCTTTTGAACTGTGGTGTTGGAGAGGACTCTTGAGAGTCCCTTGGACTGCAAGGACATCCAACCAGTCCATTCTAAAGGAGATCAGGCCTGGGTGTTCCTTGGAAGGAATAGAAAACTAAAGCTGAAACTCCAGTACTTTGGCCACCTCATGCGAAGAGTTGACTCATTGGAAAAGACTCTGATGCTGGGAGGGATTGGGGGCAGGAGGAGAAGGGGACGACAGAGGATGAGATGGATGGATGGCATCACCGACGTGATGGACGTGAGTTTGAGTGAACTCCGGGAGTTGGTGATGGACAGGGAGGCCTGGCGTGTTGCGATTCATGGGGTAGCAAAGAGTCGGACACGACTGAGTGACTGAACTAAATTGAAGTGGTTTTTAGGTCCCCTTCCAGCTCTGAAAAGTACATAATTCAAAGCTGCTAAAAATAAATACTTTAAAATTGACTGATATATGCACACACACACATACACACGGTTTCGCTGTGAAAAGGGGAGGGACTATACAGTATTTTACAGAACTTTACAGTGCATCAGTATCAAAACGTTTTACGTTCTTGTTCCTGGAAAAAAAAAAAAAAGTTTCAGGGTGGTATCGATCCTGCAGAGGGAGTTCTGAGAAACCAGGTTTCAGCTACCCGCGTTTAGCTTCCAGGCGCTTCAATCTGCATAGAGGCAGTGTTTCGGAGGACCTCATACCAGCTCAACTGGGGATCCAGCGGAATTTGTAACCCCCGTTGGCGGTCCGGATGGTGAAGGCATTGCCCTGGGGGAAAGCAAGGGTGCGGATGGTGCTGTGGCTGCGGATGGGGGTGCTAAAGGAGCCGCCCTCCTCGAGCTCACTGTGGCTCAGGTTCAGCGTGCTCAGGCTGCAGTCTGTGCGCAGCCCCGGGAAGGCGCCGTGCAGGTTCCCGGGCCTGCGGTCCAGGCTCTGGGGCTCGGGCTGCAGCCGGAGCCTCTTGGGATCGCGGCTCTGCAGAGCTTCATCGCAGCGCTCGGAAATCTCCCTCAGAACGGCGTCCACTTCCGCGCAATCCTGTCCCGCAGCGCTGAACAACTCCTCCAGGCTCCTTTTGGCCGTCGCCTTGAGCAGGAAGGGCTCGGCTGCCGCCCCGGGATCCCGGGAATGGGTGATCATCAGCTTCTACAAGAGATGAGGAGGAGCGCCGCCCTGGGACCAGCCAGACTCGCCTCTGATTGGCTCTCGAAGGAGGCCTGGGCTAACTTCCAACAGCGCGACTCGGCAGACCCCTGCAAGTGACTCAGAGAGCTGCCAGCGGTCCTCTCCTTCCCTCGACCCTCTCCGAGTCCCAACACTGGGAGCAGGGTGGGGGTGAAGGGTACACAGGAGTATTTCCGACTTATGCAGTGTTCTACACGCCCGCGCCCCACTTACATCCAGCACCGAGGCCAGGTGCCGGGTCCGACTGGCTAGTTCCTTCAGTTGCAAATTGCGCTCCTTCAGGGAGGCGATTTCCTCCTGTTTCTGGGTCAGCGTCGCGTGCAGCTGCAGGAGGGGACCCAAACATCGAGTTGTAGGCTCCCGTGCTCTCTCTCGTCTGTACACTCGGCAGGAACTGAACCCAGATCCTCACGTCTAATCAGAAACTTGGGGGCCCAAGAACGTTTACACTGGTGAGAATAATCAGTTTTTATTACAAAGCACTTAGAATGTTTCTCAGTAAATCCTCCGTATAGTGATGAGGAGTGCTGACTTGGGCAACAGGCAGATACAGATTCTGCCTCCGAAGTTCAATCTTCTTGTACCTCAGTTTCCTTATCTGCAAAGTGAGGCTGGTAAGAGTATCTAGCTCAATGTCTGTGGGTATTAAATGAGGAAAAGTAAATGGGTAAGCGCAATACTAGGCATATGGCCCTCAATAAATATTGGTGGCCCTAATAAAAATCCGGTGGGTAGGATTTCTCCCACTTAGGGACGTTGTAAACTGAGCCAGTGGAGGAATAGCAGCTACTTGGACTGATCCACTGGTTCTAACGTGCCAACGGGGCACATTTCTGCACCTGCAGCCTCCACTTCGTCCCCGAGCACCATGCCCTGCCCCTAACCCAGGATTCCTAAACGCCAGCCCAGTGTCCCTACTTGATTATTCTCGATGAGCGCGTCCCCCAATGCCCTCTGGTTCTGGTCGGCCACCTCCTTCCAGTACTGCTCTGGCGGGGGCACTTCAGGTGGGCTCAGCGGCGGGGAGAGACAGGGACCAAATGGCAGGACGTCGCTAGGAGAGAACGGGAGATCTCCACCCGCCAGGGAAGGCGACATCAAAGAGGATGAGTCTGATGAAGAGGAAGAGAGGGAGCTGGGTTTGCAGCCTCAGACTCGCGCCTGGCTAACTACAGGGGCAAAATGTCACGATGGGTGTAGGGTTTATACAGAGATTTTTCTTTATTGATAAATCAACCCTCACTCTGCAATCCCCACGATTCCCAGGCCCTTCTTGATATCCTGTACACTTTCAGCAGGTGCTCAATAAATGCCTGTTGAGACGCTCTACACTGAACCTCCACAGTGGCCGGGGCAAACTTGTCTGAAGTCACCCAAATCCACTACTCCGCACACTCCTGTCACCCAGGCTCTTCCTAGCCACGTCACAGCTTAAGGCTGGGCTCTCTTCCAGAAGTTGCACTGGCAAGTGGAGAAAAGGCTATCTATAGCGATCCAGCGATTCATCTTCACCATAAGGAAAAGGGAGGGGATCCCCTAAATATGGAAGAGCCTGACACTTTGATGAGTTGCTGGCGAGTTGTTAATAGGTACACAGTTTACCACCTTCAGGGCCACGAAATTCGAACTTGTAGGATTTGAGGGGTGGAAGACACCCCCGCTTTAATTTTACTGCAGAAACTGCACTTGCCTGCAATGAGATTATCCACAGTGTCTCTGAAATCCTGCAGATCGAAGTCCGCTGCCGTTTGCAGGGAATGGCTCTGAAATAAACCAGAGGTGAAAACTAGTTAATGTTAAGCCTGGGGAGTCTAGAACACTTCCTAGACGGTCAGCTAACCTCTGGGACTCGGTGGCAGGTCTAAGCCCAAACGCATTCACAGTGGAAACTTATACCTGAAAATCAAAGTCCCGCCTGAGGCGCGGAATCCAGGAGGCTTGCACTGCCATGGTGGGGAGAGGGACACTCCAAGTGGGGACCCTGCTGCGAGGGTCCGGCCAGGCGCTGAAACTGTGTTCAGCTCACCTCCGCCGCCTAGTGAGGCCGCAGACCTCCAGCTCAGACTTACCTCTCACAGACCAAGGGGCCACAGCTCTAAGAGCTGGGAGCACGGTGTGCAAACACTCCGTCCTTGCTCCCAAGATCTGCCAGCGTGCAGGGGCATCCAAAACAGTAACTCCAGGCCACATAACCCGAGAAGGCTCAATCACAGCTAAACCACCCGTCCCCACCAAGAAAAGGAAAAGGTCGGCTAAGACATGATGGGCTAAGGATGCTATGTGGAAAGTGCCTCTGTTCAGCATGCAGCCGGCGTGGTCCCTATTGCTGTTTTGCTTCTCAAAAAGTTGGAGTTGACTTTTCCCCGTCCAGCGTGATGCACCTCTAACATTGTGGACTGGACGCTCTCCTGGGTTCCTGCAATGTGTCTGGGTGAGTGAAACCAAAGGGTACGGTAAATGCTGGCTGCCAGGAAATTTCTTATTCCCTTAATTCGCGGACAGAGCTGACAAAACTCTTATACGTTGATTTTCTCTGTTAATTCTCACAGCAGTTCAGGAAGCTAGCAGAGATCAAGAAGTGATTCCTCCCCTGATGGAGAAGCTGAACTCAGAGAAATCGAGTTGCCCAAGCACCCAACTTTGAAATAGTGAAACTGGAGCTTCTGCTCCAGAATGCTGGTGCCTATTTCAAATCCTCTTTCCTCTACCCCTCGTTGCCTCTAGCTTTTATTTCTTTCTTTCTTTTTTTTTTTTTAGGAAAGCCTGGCTTCCAATGAAGAGCTCGGGGAAGGGGAAAGAGGTCCCTAAAGGGGCATGATCTGAGATGCGTCCAATACGCCCACCAGAAATATCTGTTCTAATGATCTTTGTTCTATCATCTTTTTTTTTTTTTAATTCCTCTGGGTTAATCTTACTTGTCTCCCAAAAGCCCATCTTAACCATTCAGATACTTCTGAGAAGAGGAGCTTAATCTGAAGTTGAAGTGTGAAAGTGAAAGTCACTCAGTTGTGTCCCGCTCTTTGCAATTCCATGGACTACACAGTCCATGGAATTCTCCAGGCCAGAATAAGTCAGAGCTTAATCTGACTCTAACTTCAAAGAATGTACAAGTTATCCATTTCCTTCAGGGAGGAGAAGTCTAGCACCAATTGAAATCTGAGATTGTAAAGGGAAGGCAGCTTAGCAAGGAAGGACTGAGGGCCCCAGACAGATCCTGAAGCACAGATTCTTCCCTGGTTGAAAGAGTCAGAAATGAGGCATTTTCCAAGGGCTAAAATGTCTCCCTCTTAGTAGAGAAAAGCTCTTACCACAAGAAGACTGGAGGCCACCTAAGGGAATGGTGCCCAGGAAATGCTTTCTCCTGTGCTATCCCAGGTCTTGGCCCATTCTGGACCCCAAACACTTCTAGAGCACTTCCTCTCTGTGACCACTTTCCCCAACAGGAAGGAGAAATATAACCAGAGTGTATACTGGCCAGAGGGTTCCCCTGGAGAGTCTTCCTCTGGGGATGTATCTCCTTCTGCACCAGCTCTGCCTTCCCCAGGACAACTGCTGGATCTCTTGGGCCATCTGGCAAGAGCTCTGCCCTTAAAACTCTCTGAAACTCAAAGGAGACATGGGCTGACTTTGGTTCGGTTCGTGGGCTCTGGTTTGTGGGCTTAATCTTTGGTGCATGCTGTGCCAAATCGCTTTAGTCGTGCCTGACTCTGTGTGACACTATGGACTGTAGCTTGCCAGATTCCTCTGTCTATGGAATTCTCCAGGCAAGAATACTGGAGTGGGTTGCCATTTCCTCCTCCAGGGGATCTTCCTGACCCAGAGGTTGAACCTGAGTCTCTTATGTCTCCTGCATTGGCAGGCGGGTTCTTTGCCACTAGTGCCACAATCCTAGGTAGTTCAATGATATTTCTGTGGTTACTCTGTTACTATCTTCCCAATTAGATAAAAACCTGGCACTTCTCCAACACAAACAGCAGGGGGAAAAAAAACTAAAACAGAACATGATGTCAAATTTAAGTTCTGTATATATAAGCCAAAATTCAGCAAAAGCCTGCTTTTTCTCTTGCAAAATAAACATGTTGGAGTAAGGGAGTTATGTAACCCTCCGGGTCAGTTGAATGATGCTCCTGTATTGTCTTTTTTTTTTTTTTCAATCTGAGCATCCAGACTCTAAGAGAACAAGAGAATAAATAGCTTCTGCAGGGCAACGCCCACTTTTCCTGCCTTCCTAGTCTCTACTCTCAGTGGCCACCTACCCCAAGTCTCCCTGGGCTCTGGCCCAATTTTAAGAGGCACTTAGACCCTGGGACACTTTGTTCCACCATCCCAATCACAGTTCTAGGAGGTGGTCATATCCTCTGGAGAGTTCTATACTCTCATGTCCCCAGCACCTGCTGCCAGGAACCTGGAACTGGCTCTTCTTGTAGGTGCCATCTAGCTAGGACCTCCTGTCCTTCTGGGCACTTCATATCCCATCAGTGAGCCAGGCTTCTGGTCTCAGCCCTGGTGAGTGGTAGGAATGAGATGGAAGTGAGAGGATAGGTTTTCTTGGGGGAAATGCCTCTTTCCCCCATGGGAGTGACAGTAGCCTTTGCAGAGGGTGAAAAGGACTTTTATAAAGTGCCCATCTGCTGAAGGGCCATCTCTGTAGAGAACAACGTTTTCAGTCAGATTTCTTCAAATCCTTTGTTACTCTTCCGGCTTCCTCCAAATGTAAATTCTCTTCGTTTTTTCCGGTCTTGATGGAGAAGTTATTCTCCAATCTCCACACTCCTTAGACATCCAGGGAATGAAAATAGTTAATGAATGACCCGGAAAGGCATGTTGGAAGGACAGAGAGGACGCGCTGATCTGGTGCCCAGAGCGCAACTGTGCTCCCACCCACCCACCTGATCTCTCGGTGTGCAACCTCCGAGTTGCTCTACCGCAGCTCCAAGGAATAGATGGGGAGGAGAACGGGAGACCCGTCTGGCAGGGGAGCCCTCCCTGTGCAGAGTTGGTCAAAACAGCTCTGAGAATGGAGCCACCGTTAACATACTAGGAGGGAGGAGGAAGTTCCTATTCTCGCGGTTCGGATTCCTGCAGGACATCTCTCCCTGCTAACCAGGTGTTCCTGTGCTCCCCTCCCCAAACGGCTCTTTAAGGAAACTCGGGAAATAGAACTTTGGGCTGAGAGGCAGGGGGCATTCCACCAGGGGAAGTACC
>NW_011494950.1:1026005-1036399 GCF_000754665.1 Bison bison bison | reverse complement strand
AACTCGAGGGGTCGAGCAGGGACCACCGTGCTCACCTGGCAGTGCAGGGGTCTCGGCGTCTGGGGGATCCTCGTACACCGGTACCCGGTTGCAGCCGCTGCTACCGGGAAAGAACTTCCGCGGAGGAGCGAACTAGCCGGGCACAGAAACGGTGAGCGCGAGTCAGCCCTGGGGCCGGGAGCGTGCAGACCCCGCCCGGCCCCGGCCCGTTGGCCCCACCTTCCTCTCCGGCTTCCCGGGCTTGCTGATGGGCCGGCCTCGCGGATCCAGCATCCTGTTGGGGCAAATGCTGTCGAAGGCCCGGCGACCCGCCGCGGTCGCCCCGCACTCCTGCATCCTGCCTCCGGGTCCGCTTCAGGCCCGGAGCCCCGCGCCGACTTCTCGGAGGCGGCGGCCCGGGCCGGGATGGCGACTCTACACCCAGCGCTCGGGAGGCTCTGAGGCCGGCCAGAAGTCGGGGAGGCGCGTGGTCGGGGTGGGGCAAAGGAACTACAGTGGAGGTGAGGAGGGAGGGTTCGGTGGAGAGGGGGGGACGCCGCGCGGGAGGGGCGGCTCGCGCCGGAGCGCCAGAGGTGGCGCCTTCAGCCCCGGACAATCTGCACTTTGGCGGAGGCGTTAAACCCAACCTGGCAACGCGGCTTCCCTCGGGAACTGGAGCGCGGGGCCGAGGCCCGCGAGCGCCCTTTAGGCTGGCATTGGCGCCGCAGCCTCCCGGCCGCGCCAGACAAGAGAGAAGGGGAGGACATCCCCTACTGGTCCCTAACGCTGGGTACAGCCTTCCCGCCTACGGACGGCGGGAATGGGAAAGTCAACGATTCTGATTTCATTTTCTTCCTCCCCCAGCCACAAGGCACGAAACAAACTTGGAGCGTCCATCGCCAAAGCCAGAGCCCAGCATTTGCCCCGCCATGTATGTAGGATTTGGTGGGGATGTAGAATTCCAGCGGGGACTCCCCAGAATAACCCCAGATTACGGAAGGGCTGGAGGAGAGCCGTCTTGGTGCTGACTTTACTTTGTCTGAAGCCTAGAGCCCTTCTCCAGACCCGTACCCCGCACTTTCTCAGGCAGCAGCACCTGAACATAGACTTTACAACAGAGGGTCGCATGTCTCTACAGCCCCAAATCCCCTAAAACCCAGGTCTCTCCCACGGAAGCCCCAGCCACCTCTCCAAGCACTTGGCCACTTTTCGTACAACCTGCTTCGACTGCTCTGCGGGAGTCTTGGCTCCTCTTTCCCAAGCTGGAAGCCTCTCCCAGGAAGGGGCATCTTCAGCTGCTTGGGTGAGAGGTCTCTCTCAGGACCACTCTTACGTCCATCCAACTTGAACAATCATCTGAAGTTGAAATCTTTGTGACCCTCCATTGGGCGCCTTGTTGATGTCTTATACCTCACAGGAGTAATGCAAGATCCTCTTTTAAAGGGCATGATCCTCTTCTATTTGCACCTGTTATCTGGATTCCTACACAAGATTGCCCTAACAGAGATGGAAAGCAACCTAATGATATAATTAGAAGAGACTTAGAGACTGACCCACCTATAGATGCAGGAACCCAGTGAGGTCAGCCAGATAGAGGTGGTGTGGTATTGCTGATGGCGAGGAAAAAGCTCTGGCTTTAGGGTCGGAACCCAGGCTCCGCCAGATCCATGAACCCTAGTTCTTTTGAAAAACCATTAAACCAAAACACTAACTTCAAGAGAGTTGCTGTGAAGATGAGACTGTTTATGTAATGTGACTGGCACTTGGTGTGGATAAATTAATGCTGTTTTGAGAAGCCTTTTCAGCTGCATTTCCAGCCTCCCACAGCCTGTTGCCCAATTTGTCTCCTACTTCCTCTGGTTCCCAAGTGGCCTAGCCACTAGCTAGTCCATTCCCAGTTCCTATCCTTAATGACTTCCCAGTTTGTAAAAGGATTGGGGAAGCTCTTAGCTGAGTTTCGGGGAGATCTCTACATATCCCAAGATCCAAAACAGGCCCATTTTCTATCATGAGTTCCAAGCTGGCGTAGAAAAATAAGGGTATTCTATTTTAATATGTGCAATAGATTTTCTGTGGCAATGGGTGCTGGAATAGCATGATTATCCTGGTCTTGATGATTTCTGGCACCAGATCACCCATATCAGTCTCAGCTGAGTGATGGAGTAAATGCTGGTGAAGACAATTGCTCAAGTCATTCTTTTGCAGAGATACCCAACCCCTAACACTTGGGCTTAGGGGTCCAGATATATTGGAACTTGGAAGAGATGGTATGATTTTTCTCCTCCTCCTTTTCACCATCACAGACCAGCTTTTCCTCAAACAGCTTGGGGATTACCACTTCCCTTTCCCTGAGCCAAGGAGAAAGTTCCTGGAAAGCACAGCATATCAACCTATCAGGAGAGAAGAGGTCCCAGACGCCTAACGCCTAACGTCAGGTGCTCCTCTCTCTAGAGTGTACATTGGTGCCTAAGAAGAGCAAGGAAGTGTCTCTAAATATGTTTTGAGTTTGCTTTTTATTTATACCATTTGTCATACATTCAGATTTATTCTAAATGCAGTAGAATGACAGTCTATTCCCCCCAACTTGATTTTTTTCTACCATATAGAAAATTTGAAAAACAATGAACAATGGTAGCATTAACATTTTCCTGTATTTGCTTTATCTCTATTTTGTTTTCTTTCTGTGTAACCTCCCTTCCCATCATTGTGTAGGCTGCACCAGCCTTCTTGAAGATTTGCTATGTACCAGGCAAGACCTGTGCTGAGGGGCGTGTAGAGAACATCTCATTAAATCTATACCTCAACACTTCCAGGTAAGTGTTACCGTTATTCTCCTTTTTACAAGAGAGACTTAAGCACAGATATATGACTTGCTTAAAGTCACCCAGCAAATTGATCTCAGAGCCCAGATGTTTAACCACTACTTTATATTATCTAATAAGAATCTAGTTTAAGCTTCAAAACAGCCCTGGTGACAGTTGGCCTTTGGGTTCAAGTTAAGAAATTTGCAGGAGGCTACAGATTCAGGGCCTACAGCAGATTCCCAACAGTGAGGATGAAGATGGTGGGACAGCTGTGGAGTCAGAACTCCAGCAAGCCTCTGTCCCATTTTTTTAACTCGCTTTTCCGTCTGTAAAATGACTCCTGCAACATGACCAGAGGCAGGGACTGTACTGGCTCTCCAAATACATTCTCCATAGTCCCTATTGAATGGAGGGTATTGAGCAGATCACTTGTCCCACATCTGCCTTGGGAAGAGACTTTTTTGAGCATTTTCAGAAACCTGTAAGTGAGAGAAATTGAGTGTTGTGGCAAAGGGTGGAACTCTGGATTCAGACCCCTGCTTTCAAATCCTGGCTGCTCCACTGTTGTTCAGCCTCTCTGTGGCCGTGTCCTTCTCTGAAAAATGGGATAATAGACTCCGCCTATTGTTGGAGGCATTGAGACAACAAACGCTGAACACTGTGCCTGGTACATGTAAGCGCTGTTACTATTGTAATATTGTTACTGTGGGTTCACCTGTAGCAGGTATAAGACAAGCGGTGCGATGGCAGGATAAATGGATTCAATTTGTAGTGGCCACCACTGCCTGCAAAGCCTTCATTTTTCCTTATCTGGCATTTACCAGGGTAGCTCTCTTACTTGCTAGTGGCACTGCCTGGTCCCAAAGTTTGTCAGTTTGGCGTCTCCGGGCACCAGCAGTGTGCTTTTTGCCCTCCCCCTCCCACGCCCATAAACAACATGGGCTGCAGTGCATTTTCAGTCTCACACCCCACCACACCCTTTGAATCTCTAGGAGTAAGCAGTCTTCAACTTCCTAACAAGAGGGTCCCTGGTTTCAGGCCAACAAGTGAACCTGACTCGCCTTGTAACTGGCTACAGAAACCTCAAGGGACCTGGTGTTTCCAAACAGAGATGCCCCGAGGGAGGAAGGTGCTCTCCTTAGTTACTGACCACCTCTATTCTCGCCTTGCTTTCACCTTCCCTCTTCTGGACAAATGCTTGCATTTGTAATATTCAGATAAACCACCAAGACAGCCTGTTTATTGAGGAGAGATTTGCTTTTCTCTCCTGTGCTCTTAGCAAAACAATGAGATGCTACTACCTTACACTATACAACCTGCAGGATGACCTGCAGACTAAGTGGGACCCCTGAAAGCCCCTCTTTGGGTCAGTACTGTACTCTTTCAGCGCAATGGGAAAGGTCCAACAGCCAAGAGGGGATCAAAGGAGACCAAGGGTCTACTTTATTTCAAGCTCGAGGACAGGCAGCACTTCTCTCGGATCTGGAGGGGCAACATATGAGTCAGGGAGGTTCCGTTTATGGCCACCAGAAGCTGCAGCTTGCCCAGGCAGTCCTGCAGCGCCGCCTCAGGGTGCCCGCCCAGGCGCAAGTCCATGGGGCGAGGGAGCTGCAGCATACGGTCGGCCAGCGCCAGGCAACAGATGGCCAGCAGGGAGGGGGTGTAGTTGGTGAAAGCGTAGTCAGCCAGGCTCAGCTCCGCCACCCCGCGCGCCAAGGCTTGCGCTTCCAGGGCTTCGGAGACCTCGGCCTGCCCGGCCTCCACGCGCGCGTGCGTGAAATGCTCCAGGAAGAAGCTGATGGTGGGAGCGCCCAGGCTGAAATGCAGTTTGTGCAGCACGATGCATTCGAGGTTGCAGAGCTGCTGCCTGGAGAAGGCACCGCAGCACAGGGCCAGAAGCTGCTTCACGCGAGGCGGGTGCACCTCCACCTGTAACACAAAGACACTCAGCCCTAGTTGTGCAGCATCCGGGGCCAAAGCCCTCCCCCGCCCCAGGCGAACCAGGACTCCCCCCATCCCTTCCAGAGAGATATGTGGGGGCTTCCTCTCTCCACACTTCCACTGTAGTTGTCTGGGGTATATTTTCTGCGCAGTTTCTCTAATTACCGTCGCGCAGAAAACAGGTTTGAGAAATTTGGCAGATTTCCACCCCCACCGCCCACCGCCCCCCGCCCCGCGACTAGAATAGAGAGGCTACGGAGAGCTGTGGAGACTTGGCTTTTTTCTTTGGGTACTGAGTGAAAGGATTGTTCGTTTGGCCGGGGCGGGGCGGGGGGTAGTTGTGAAGTTAAGGCTGTGGGGTAGGTAAATGTGCAAACCTCTGCCAAAATGAGTTCAGGGAGCCTAGCGTTCAGTCTAGTGCACTGAAGAGCCAGAGACCCCATGAGGAGGTACCTGTTTGCAAGCGATGAGCAGAGAAGTGACCCCGAGCAGCTGGAAGCAGTCTGCAGCCACGGGCGTGGTGCTAAGGAAGCGGTCCAGAGTGTTCACAGTCAGGCACAGCGACTCGAAGGAAAGGCCGAACTGGCGGTGCACGGGGATTAGCCAGCTGAGCAGCTTACAGCGGGACTCCGCCGTCACCTGCCAGAGGGAGGAAGGAGGCGGACCCGCTGAGCCTAGGGCTCAGAGGGACTGTGGAAGGGACAGGGCACCAAGACCCGGAGCGTCCCCGGAGGGAGGCGAAAAACAAAGGAAAAGGCCAGAGGTGCTGGAAACTGGGAAACAGGTGCGCAGCGCCGCTGAGGAGAGCACAGGCGGGGCTGGGCGCCGGGACGCCTGGATTCATGCCTGGCGCTGTGCCCAGTGCGGATACACGTTACCTCGTGTAATCCTCTCAGCAATTCAAAGGGTCCCCACACTTGGCAAATGAAGAAGCAAGCTTCAGATTGTTAAGTAACTTGCCGGGGTGGGTAGGAGTCCGGACTCGAACCTAGAAACTGTCGTAACTCCTCTGCATTCTACCGGGTCCCTGCTATCCAGTTTGGAGACCTCGGGTCTGTCACTGAGGCCGTCCAGGCCCCCCTTTTCTCCATCTGTAAAATGAGGCTGATGGCCCGGCCCTTCAAATCTCTTTCTCGCTCCGACCCGGGCGGAGGGAGGGAGAGAAGCAGGGCTGGCGAGGGCCGGGGCGCCGCGGAGGGCGGACAGAACAGGAAAAGAAAGAGCCCGGGAGAGGAGGAGGAGCGGTGGCGGAGAGCTGGCTCCGCCAGCACCTCACTTGTGGCTGCCGCGCCAGCGACTCCCGCGGGTGGAAGCGGCCTTCCCGCGCCTTGCGGAAGGCGTAGCAGCTCTGACCGTAGTCGCGGAAGGTCTGCAGATCGAGCTGCGCCAGCTGCTGGGCGGCACCCGGCGCGGGGCTGCAGTCTCGCGCGGCGGGGCTATCTGTGCCATCCGAGCCGGAGCTGGGGGACTCGAACAGGTCGCAAACGCCAGAGTCTCCCGGGAGTGGGCTTATGTTAAGCGGCTGCAGCGGCTGCTTCCTTCGTAGGCGTGGGCGCCGGCTCTTCTTCACCGGGGCGCGGAGGTTCCGGGCGTCCTGCCTCGCAGCCCAGGCGGCGGGGCTCATGGGGCTGGTGGGACTGGTGGGGCCGGGGGTCACCATAATGAAGTCGGACGGCCGTTCTATGACTCCCGGGCTGCGGAGAAAGTGGACCCGCGCGCCCGGGAGTGCAGATACCAGTCCAGACTCGCCGCCAGCCCGTAAGTACTCGGCCTGCGCGTTACCTCGGCCACACCCCTGGCCTCTCACTGGCTGAGCCGAGAGCCCCACGGAACCCGCGCTTTCCCGGCTAAACACCCGCTCGCGAGCGCGCAGCTGGCACATTTAGCCTCCTGTGTCTGCACCGGGGAGGGGTAGCTACCGCGGGCCGAGTGCTCTCGCCTTGTGCCCCCGGCCCCCAGCGCATCCCTTGTTACCTGAGCAACTGCACCCGGCTGCCGGCGGGATTTGCCCGCGCCGCGTGGGGTAGGAGTAGAGGCGGGGCGGCGGTGAGGCCAAGTGAACGCAGAATCCAGCTGAGGGGCTCTACTGTGCGCCCCGGAAAAAGATTTCCCCGAGGGCATCTCCTCAACTTGACCAGATGGTCTCGACACGTGCGAGCACCTTCTATGCTGTCTCTAATCCAGGTCGGTAATTTTGTAAAGGTCACACTTCCCAGCTCCAAACGAAGCCTCCAGCTAGAATTCGGTCAGCACAGAAGTTTTCTTCAGTGACCCATACAAGCAATAATGATAATTCAATTGCTTTTGTGATTTTCGTTTTAGGCAGGCCCGAGTAGTCAGTATCTCTCCTTTCGCCGGGCCGGGAAGCAGAGCCCCCGAAGGTTCCTGGGCGCTGCTGCTGTATCTCCAGGGGCCAGTTCAGCCAGTCAGCCAGCAGGTATTCGCGCTCCTAACAGAAGACTGCCCGAGGAACCTCCAGCAGCGCGTCCACCGGCCCTGGAATACTTTCTGCGTATTTTCTCCCCAAACCAAGTAAGCTGCAGCAGTTTAAGAACTGCGTATTCTCTGGGGGTTGCATTTCTAGCTTTATTGAATTGCTCACAGCCTGTTAGGTTTTAGATCATTAACTTCTGACCCTCTGCCCCTGGAGGCCCAATCTTTCTTGGTTATAACGTGCTTCCCGTTTCTTCTCCTTCAAAATGGAAGTTTTCTTTGAGGAAGCTTCCTTCAGAAGCTTAGAGAAGAACTGAGGTTGGGGAGGCTAGGAGCGTCCTGGCGAGAAAGACTGGATTAGACGGCAGCTTCTTGTCCTGGTAGAGAGGACAGTGCTTCTCTGGCCTGAGTGAATCTTCTTAAGGGGCTCAGATCCTTTGGGACAAGAGGCACAAATAGCATCTAGTCAGCCTTACAGGCATCTCCCAGTGGCAGAAAGCCTGCATACCCTCTGGCTGATGAATTTTGCAGAGTGCTTCAAGAGATGAGTTACTAGGTGCTGTATTGAGAGCAGATTCTGCCATTTTCATTCCAGAAGAAAGCTAACAGATATATGTAATCAAGGTGTAAATCCTTGTTCCCAGAAATATGTGGGGTGATGTCTTCTAGAGATTCAGGTAAAAGAAAAGGGACAGGTTTCAGGTTCTGGTCAGTGTTACTCCTATTTCCTAGCAAGGTCTTTAGTCTTCAGACCTAAATAGTGTCATTTATAACATGAGAGATTAGTTAAGACTTGCATTTCAAAATGCAGATGCCAGGCCTCTTGTCTCCTCTCAGGCTGTTGTTGGGGAATCTTTTTTAGAAGGAGCAATTAAATCTTTGGAGAGGAGTCAGGTATCAGACTTCTTCTTTGAGAGGGTGTCTAGGAGAAGAGGAAGAACATGAAGATTCTGATTCTTTACATTGGCCCAGATGGCCATGTGGTACTGGGGGAAGAGCACATGGTCCTAGGGTCAAAATGGTTGCTCCCTTTTATTGGTCATCTTGGACCAGTTGCTTACCTTCTCAGAGCCTCTGTTTCCCCATCTGTTAGATGTGGGTATTAATACTTGCCTTAAAAGTCAAGTGAGGAATTCCCTGGTGGTCCAGTGGTTAGGACTCTGCTATTGTTCTGCTGGTGCCCTGGGTTCAATCCCTGGTCAGGGAACTAAAATCACGCAAGTCATGTGATGTCACAAAAAAAGAAAAAGAAAAGAAAGAAAAACAAAAACATTTGAGACTTTCCTGGTGGTCCAGTGGTTAAGACTTCACCTTCTAATGCAGGTGCGGGTTCAATCCCTGGTCAGGGAACTAAGATCCCAAAGGCCCTGCAGCCAGAAAACTGAAACCAAAACAATATTGTAACAAATTCAATAAAGACTTTACAAGGGGTCCACATAAAGAACAAACAAACAACAACTGACAAAAAAGAGTCAAGTGAAAAAGGTGTGAAAACGCAGTCCTTTTTTGAATATAAAATAGTAGGGTCATCTTAAAACTGTCCTTGGGGAGTCAGTACTATCACACTGGCAATACTCTGAAAAGCAGTACCACCATTTTATCCACCTGAGGACATGAGATTAATGGTACCTGTTGAAATGCTTTGTCCTCCTAGAGAGTTTGCCTGTTATTAGAGTTAACTGGTTATAGGGGGTGCCTGAGCTTTGGCCTGATGGCTGTATTCCTCAGGCCATGCCTGCCTGCCAGGCATGTATTTGTGGAATACCTGCCATGCCTGGTTCAAAACAGTGAGCAAGGCTGCCCAGGCCCTGCCCTCACAGATTTCACACTCCATCGGGGGTAACAAAACCACTTGTCTTCTTTTAAAATTACTAAAGTGTAGTAAGGGTGACATTAGAGGATCGCCTGCGTGTGAGGTGGACAGATGAAATACAGGACTCCCAGTTAAATTCGAATGTCAGATGAATAAATGTGTAGTGTGTCTCAAATATTGCATTGTACATAGTTATACTGAGAAATTGTTCGTTCTTTATCCAAAATCCAAATATTGCATGGGGTTTACTTATGCTAGAAGAGTATTTGTTGTTTAACTGACATTCAATTTTAACCAGACCTTCTAACCTCTGGCAGTCCTGCCTGGAGCTGTGGAAGCCCATGGTAGAAACAACTGGTCTGGACTGGAAAGGTTTCCCAAAGCAAGTGGTGGTTAGGCAAAGATAGAAGGATGCGGGTGGAAAGAAGATAGAAGGGAGATTTGGCCGCAAGTATTTCAAATAGAGAAGCAGGATGTGGGAAGGTCTGGAAGAATGATTCTGGAGACATTCTCAGGCCTATCAGATGCAGAATGGCTGGAACACAGAGTTGGGGGGAAGGGAAGAGAATAGGGGAGATAAGAGATAGTAGCTAATATTTATATAAAACTTTTTATGTGCCAGGTACTGTGTTGTGTGCATGCTCTCTCTCTGTATCTATCTATCTATATATGTATATATAATACTTACTCTTCAAAACACTATGAGATAGAGTATATTATTATCCTCATTTTACAGAGAAGAAAAACTGAAGCATAGACAGGAAGGATCATGAAGATAGTAAATGGCAGAACTAGGATTCAAATGGAGACAGCCTAACTCTTTGCTCTGTAATCACAATGCTGTACTCCTTCAATGGGCTTCCCTGGTGGTAAACAATCCGCCTGCAGTGCAGGAGAGACGGGTTTGATCCCTGGGTTGGAAAGATCCCCTGGAAATGCCAAGGAAATGGCAAGGCACTCTAGTATTCTTGCCTGGGAAATCCCATGGACAGAGGAATCCTGGCAGGCTACAGTCCACAGGGTTATAAAAGAGCCAGACGCGACTTCGCAACTAAACAACTACAACTTCAATAGCAAGATCATGCAATTCCTTGTAGTCTACGTTAAATGTTTAGACTTTACCTGGAGTGAAGCCACTGAAGGTGCTTGACCAAGGAAGAGACATGATCTGCCTTTTGTTTTAGAAAAATAAACTGCCTTATGATCCAGCAATCCCACTGCTGGGCATACACACTGAGGAAACCAGAAAGGAAAGAGACACGTGTACCCCAATGTTCATCGCAGCACTGTTTATAATAGCCAGGACATGGAAGCAACCTAGATGTCCATCAGCAGATGAATGGATAAGAAAGCTGTGGTACATATACACAATGGAGTATTACTCAGCCATTAAAAAGAATACATTTGAATCAGTTCTAATGCTG
>NW_011494950.1:1020271-1025905 GCF_000754665.1 Bison bison bison | reverse complement strand
CTGGAGTGAAGCCACTGAAGGTGCTTGACCAAGGAAGAGACATGATCTGCCTTTTGTTTTAGAAAAATATTATTCTGATGTGTGGGAAATGGATTGGAGGAAGCGAAACTGGAGGCCTTTAGGTACAGTAATTGTAGTTCAAGCTGAGGGTGTTCTATTTTCCCTATGAAGAGTCTCTAAAATTAATTTCTGCTTGTTAATCTTTCTGGGACCTGGGCCCAGTACATCTTAAGGGCATTAGGTAAATCTAAATTACTTTAAAAACATAAAACCTAATTAAACCCAGGCTGCTATGATGAAAACTGCTTAGCCAAGATTTGACCCTGCTTATTTTCAGGTGTTGTTTATGAAATTTGCAAGTGAGTATTAATATAATGGAACCAATCTTATCTTTTTTTTTTTCATTTTAGCTTCCATCAAAGCCCCTAACCTCACACTGCCCCAGGTCTAGGATGGGAGACTGAAGGGGGAAGATGGCATTTCCTGGCAATACCTTGTTTCAGCAAACAAAGCAAGTGGGTTGCTACTTAGATATGGACAACTTTGTTAGCACCTCACATGAATCTTAAACTCAGTTTTGATGTCACTAAAAATATTCTCCAGGCAAGAATACTGGAGAGGGTTGCCATTTCCTTTTCCAGGGGATCTTCCCGACCCAGGGATCGAAACCGTGTCTCTCATGTCTCCTGAGTTGGCAGGTAGGTTCTTCACCACTAGCACCACCTGGGAAGCCTTAAAAATACTGGCTTAAGACTATTTTCTATTCATGTATGTAAGTGCCCAAATTGAGAAGTATTTAAGGTACTTGAAACCAGACAAGTTTTGCTGGTATTTAGTAAACAAAGGGCAGGAATTTTCAGCACCTTTTAAAAAATCCAGACATTTTACTAACACGTCTAAATGTCCACACCTGTTACCTGCCTTCTTGGTGCTTTGCCCGTTACCAGTTCATAAAGGGTTTAGTACACATGCTCAAGTGCTTCTTTCCTCGTGCATGCATGTACTCTTTCTCCCAATTCACATCCATCTGTGGCAATCGGCCCGGCACAGGTGGTAGCATGTAATGGTTAATAGCTTTGATTCTGGAGTCCAACTCGTTGGATTTGAAGCCTTGGTATGCAGTGCACAAACTCTGTAAAGAGGGGCAAGTTATTCAAAACCTCTTTATTCCTCAGCTTCCACAGCTGTTAAAAAAAAATGAGGTAGTCAATTCTAGTGTGATTTCAATTCTTTTAAATGTTGGGATTTATTTTGTGGCCGGAATGTGATCTATCTTAGTATGTATTCTATGGGAATTTGAAAATAATGTGTATTTTGCTGTTATTGGTTTTATTGTTCTATCAATGTAGATTCTGTGTTTGATGGTGTTATGGAATTCTATATCCTTGCTTATTTTCTAATTGTTTTATCATTTGGTAATGAAGTGTTAAAGTCTCTTAAAAAAAAGTGGTAGTAAGAGTATCCCAATACTTAAGTTCAATACTGTGGCCACTTGATGCAAAGAGCCAACTCACTTAAAAAGACCCTGATGTGAAAGACTGAAGGCAAACGGAGAAGAGGGTGGCAGAGGATGAGACGATTAGAGCATCACTGACTCAATGGACATGAATTTGAGCAAACTCTGGGAGATAGTGGAGGACACACAAGTCTGGTTTTCCACGGTTCTTGAGGCCGCAGAATCGTACACAACTTAGCGACTGAACAACAATATGTATTAATACTACATTCTTTTGTTCCATCATTATCATTAAAAATAAATAACATGACATTTGCCACTTAAATAATTTTAAGCATTAAAAAAATTGTTGTGCGAATGAGGTAAAGCATATAATGTGCTCATGTAGTGCTCAATATGAGTTACCTGATGGTATAATTATGAATTTTCCTAGCTAAAGTATGTGGGTTATTTTGCCATCCAGGTTGGCTGAAGAAAATAAAACATGTCATTCAGTGTGTTGATACATATATGTATTACATATATATACTATCTCATATATAGCTGACCTATATGTTGATGTATGTTTATAGTTGCAAGGGGCAAGGAGGCTGCTATTCCTATTACAGTTCCACTGGACTGCATTTGAAATCTGAGGCTGATCTTTGAAGTGCTGAATTAGAGATATAACCCTCTAAATAAGCATCACCTTGGATAACATTTAAGAAGTTTTCTTCTGTAAAGTGTATGTCATTTTGCCACATACGAGAAGGAAGATGTAATATTGAGGTGGGTGGTCTCTAGCAGCAGCCTGTCCTTGCAGGACCTGAGTCAGAAGTGGGCATTGAGAAAAACTGAAAGAGTAGTATAAATCTGTTTTTTAAATGGCGTTTTTCATACACAGATGAATGGAAAGTTACAAAGCGGGGCCCTTAGGAGAGGCCTGAAAGGTGGCCATAGTGTCATATGTGGACATTAGACAAGAGCGGGTAAGAATAAGACAAGGCCTGGGTATTCTGGGAGCAAAGTTGTATTGCTTCATATATGGGGCTTTTGTTTTGGATCTTGGATTATATCAGCAAACAGAACTGACAGACATCCCTGCCTTTGTGGAGCTTATACAGGATGGCGGTGCACGGAGAGACAAACGGTATAGGGACGGGGGCATTAAGAGTTGCAGGATTAAACAAGTTGGTCACATAAAGCTCATTGGGAGGCTTGGAGCAGAGACCTCTAAGAAGTGGGGGGTCGGTCAGAGGGGAATGGAGGGGAAAGCACCCTAGCCAGATAGGATAGCTGGTGCAAAAGGGCCTGAGGTATGAGCAAGTCCCACGTGAGGAGGAATAGCGAAGAGCCCAGTGTAACTGGAGTTGGGGTGAGGGGGTGAGCAGGTGAAGTAAAACTGGGAATAGAGCCACGTCCTGTAAGACCCTGTTATTGCCAACATGCACTGAGTTCTCATGCTTTGTTAGGTTGAACTTCTATTTGTTGTAGCATTTAACCATTGCCTGAACTGTATGAGCTAGGTACAGTTCCTGTCCCCGTTTTCCAGATGAGAGAATCTTTAGAGAGGTTAAGGAGCTTGCTTAAAGATTCACAACTAGTAATGGAATACCAGGCCTTAAACCCAAGTCTGCGACTCTAGATTGGACATTCATCCTGATGCTGTTCTATATTTATTTATTGTTTGTTTCCTTATTTGTTTTAAAGATTTTTTTGATGTGGACCATTTTTTTTTAAAGTCTCCATTAAATTTGTTACATTATTGTTTCTGTTTTGTGTTTTGGTGGTTGTTTGTTTTTGGCCACAAGGCTTGTGGGATCTTAGCTCTCTAACTGGGGTCGAACCCGCACCCCCTCATTGGAAGGCAAAATCTCAACTCCTGGACTGCCAGGGAACTCCCTGTTCTATATTTACTAAGCACTAAGGGAGAACTTAGAGCAAACTCTGGGAGATAGGAAAGGATAGGGAAGCCTGCTGTGCTGCAGGGCACGGGGTCGCAAAGACACAGCTTGGCGGCTGAACAACAATAAGGGAGAACTAGGAGAAGGCAATGGCACCCCACTCCAGTACTCTTGCCTGGGAAATCTCATGAACGAAGGAGTCTGGTAGGCTACAGTCCATGGGATCGCGAAGAGTCGGACTCGACTGAGCGACTTCACTTCCACTTTTCACTTTCATGCATTGGGGAAGAAAATGGCAACCCACTCCAGTATTGTTGCCTGGAGAATCCCAGGGACAGGAGCCTAGTGGGCTGCGGTCTATGGGGTTGCACAGAGTCAGACACGACTGATGTGACTTAGCAGCAGCAGCAGGGCTTCCTAGGTGGCTCAGTGATAAAGAATTGACCTGCCAATGCAGAAGACACAGGTTCAATCCCCGAGTTGGGAAAGTCTCCTGGAGAAGAAAATGTCAATCCACTCCAGTATTCTTACCTGGAAAATCCCATGGACAGAGAAGCCTGGTGGGTTATAATCAGCGAGGTCACAAAAGAGTTGGACATGACTGAGAGAAAAAACAACAACAAATGAAGAACTAAGAGAAGACTTTGAATGCACCCTGGGCCGCTGCTCTAAAGGAGAGCTTCCTTCTCTCCAGTGGGGCATCCTGTGTTAACATAAGCTCAGGTTTCTCTGTTGGATAGGGCAGATCTATCATATCTCTTCTTTCTCTACCACACAGAAAACAAAGAGGGTAGCAATTAGTGTCTTCAGTCCCTGGGGAAACAACCACCTGTCCCAAAAGTAAGGCAAAGCTGGTCCTGTTGAAAAGCAACAAAGAGGAAGGCTGAAGGGCACAGTATGCAGTGCACCTACTTGGATGTCAAATCACAGGCTGCAGATCGAAACATAGCAGCTGGTGAAGGCCACCTCATCACATGTTTCTCAGAATTTATGAGAAAAGGCACCGAGGGCCTGCAGGTAACAAAGGCACTCAGCGTGCAGCAGGTTAGGCTGCCCTGTTGGGAGCACCGGCCAGTCTCTGAGTGAGTTCAGCTATGCAGATTTGAAATGAATGGACCACATGGATGGATTTTCTCCCCATGTGGCAGTTCTGGGTGTAAAAGTTAAATCCCTCAGGAAAAATGTTTTCTACTACTTTTGGTGAGACTGACAAATTTTCATTTTTATTTGGCATTATAATCTGCATTTCTGTATGTTGATTATGTCTGCTGTTTCTGTATCAGCTTCGAGGTATACACGTGTGAATCATTTGTGGAAAATCTGGCTTTTGTTCCGGACATTGTGCTCTCAATGTGTTCCAGACATTTTGTCTGCAGACGTTGTGTCCTATATAGTAACATCAGCTTGTAACTTGAGGATAAACAACAAGGTCCTAATGTATAGCACAGGGAATCATACTCAGGATCCTGTGATAAACCATAATGGAAAAGAATATTTAAAAAGAATGTATATGTGTAAAAAAATCTGTAATGCAAAGACCAGTTAGAGGTTGTCTTTTTGGTGATATGTTCAATACAAGTTTCACATAGAACTGTGAAAACTGTTTTTCTCCAAAGTAACATGTTTAGAGAACTTGCCTAACTTATTTTGGAGATATACAGCCATTCTTAAGTAGCTAGGTTTTCCAGGAAGAGGAGAGACAGTAGCATGTACTCTTTCCTCTAATATGGCTGATACTGATCAGAAATGCTTTTCAGCTCATCTCCCAGTGTTCATTCAGTGTATGCCCTGAGCCTGGCCTCATGCTTTCTCATTAATAACATTTATTATGTGCTTCTGATTAGAAAAGTAATGCATGTTTATTGCAGTACAATTAGAAAAATCTCATAATGAATAGAGAATTTTATGATTACAATTTTATAAGAGAAAACACTGACATTACAGTATATATCTTTCAGTTACTTTTGTGTAAACATCTAAACACATACATACAATACATAATATGTTTTTATATGTACTTTTTATTAACAAAATCAAGCTCTTCATACATATATGTGTGTGTATATATATACACACACACTAGGATATACTATGTCAGTAAAGTTCAGTCGCTCAGTTGTATCCAACTCTTTGTGACCCCATGAACCACAGCACAAGGGGCCTCCCTGTCCATCATCAACTCCGGGAGTCCACCCAAACCCATGTCCATTGAGTCGGTGATGCCATCCAGCCATCTCATCCTCTGTTGTCCCCTTCTCCTCCTGCCCTCAATCTTTCCCAGCATCAGAGTCTTTT
>NW_011494950.1:1019612-1020113 GCF_000754665.1 Bison bison bison | reverse complement strand
CAAAGGAATGGAGTTTCAGCTTCAACATCAGTCCTTCCAATGAACACCCAGGACTGATCTCCTTTAGAATGGACTGGTTGGATCTCCTTGCAGTCCAGAGGACTCTCAAGAGTCTTCTCCAACACCACAGTTCAAAAGTATCAGTTCTTCGGTGCTCAGTTTTGTTTATAGTCCAACTCTCACATCCATACATGACCACAGGAAAAACCATAGCCTTGACTAGACGGACCTTTGTTGACAAAATAATGTCTCTGCTTTTCATATATATATATATATATATATATAGAGAGAGAGAGAGAGAGAGAGAGAGATTTCAATGTTGACCATCTGGTGATGTCTATGTATAGAGTCTTCTCTAATGTTGTTGGAAGAGGCTGTTTGTTAAGACCAGTGCATTTTCTTGGCAAAACTCTATTAGTCTTTGCCCTGCTGCATTGCATATTCCAAGGCCAAATTTGCCTGTTACTCCAGGTGTTTCTTGACTTCCTACTTTTGCATTCC
>NW_011494950.1:1018765-1019307 GCF_000754665.1 Bison bison bison | reverse complement strand
GTAGTAGACATAATGGTCATCTGAGTTAAATTCACCCATTCCAGTCCATTTCAGTTCGCTGATTCCTAGACTATAGACATTCATTCTTGCCATCTCTTGTTTGACCACTTCCAATTTGCCTTGCTTCATGGACCTGACATTCCAGGTTCCTATGCAATATTGCTCTTTACAGCATCGGACCTTGCTTCTATCACCAGTCACATCCACAGCTGGGTATTGTTTTTGTTTTGGCTCCATCCCTTCATTCTTTCTGGAGTTATTTCTCCACTGATCTCCAGTAGCATATTGGGCACCTACTGACCTGGGGAGTTCCTCTTTCAGTATCCTATCATTTTGCCTTTTCATACTGTTCATGGGGTTCTCAAGGCAAGAATACTGAAGTGGTTTGCTGTTCCCTTCTCCAGTGGACCACATTCTGTCAAATCTCTCCACCATGACCCGCCCGTCTTGGGTTGCCCCACGGGCATGGCTTAGTTTCATTGAGTTAGACAAGGCTGTGGTCCTAGTGTGATTAGATTGACTAGTTTTCTGTGAGTATGGTT
>NW_011494950.1:1018121-1018665 GCF_000754665.1 Bison bison bison | reverse complement strand
TTACTTTGGGCATGGGGTATCTCTTCACGGCTGCTCCAGCAAAGCGCAGCTATTGCTCCTTACCTTGGATGAGGGGTATCTCCTCACCGTGGCCCTTCCTGACTTTCAATGTGGGATAGCTCTTCTAGGCCTTCCTGCGCTGGCGCAGCCATGGCTCCTTGGACGTGGGGTTGGTCCTCCCAGCCACCACCCTTGGCCTCGGGCTTAGGGGCGTGGGGTAGCTCCTCCCAGCCGGAGCTGACTGTGGCTCAGACCATGAACTCCTTATTGCCAAATTCAGACTTAAATTGAAGAAAGTAGGGAAAACCACTAGACCATTCAGGTATGACCTAAATCAAATCCCTTATGATTATACAGTGGAAGTGAGAAATAGATTTAAGGGCCTAGATCTGATAGATAGAGTGCCTGATGAACTATGGAATGAGGTTCGTGACATTGTACAGGAGACAGGGATCAAGACCAAAGAAATGCAAAAAAGCAAAATGGCCATCTGGGGAGGCCTTACAAATAGCTGTGAAAAGAAGAGAAGCGAAAAGCAAAGGAG
>NW_011494950.1:1016811-1018021 GCF_000754665.1 Bison bison bison | reverse complement strand
AAGCATCTGAATGCAGAGTTCCAAAGAATAGCAAGAAGAGATAAGAAAGCCTTCCTCAGTGATCAATGCAAAGAAATAGAGGAAAACAACAGAATGGGAAAGACTAGGGATCTCTTCAAGAAAATCAGAGATACCAAAGGAATATTTCATGCAAAGATGAGCTTGATAAAGGACAGAAATGGTATGGACCTAACAGAAGCAGAAGATATTAAGAAGAGATGGCAAGAATACACCGAAGAACTGTACAAAAAAGATCTTCACGACCCAGATAATCACGATGGTGTGATCACTCACCTAGAGCCAGACATCCTGGAATGTGAAGTCAAGTGGGCCTTAGGAAGCATCACTACGAACAAAGCTAGTGGAGGTGATGGAATTCCAGGTGAGCTATTCCAAATCCTTAAAGATGATGCTGTGAAAGTGCTGTACTCAATATGCCAGCAAATTTGGAAAACTCAGCAGTGGCCACAGGACTGGAAAAGGTCAGTTTTCATTCCAATCCCAAAGAAAGGCAATACCAAAGAATGCTCAAACTTTGGCATTGTTTGAGCTGCACAATTGCACTCATCTCACATGCTAGTAAAGTAATGCTCAAAATTCTCCAAGCCAGGCTTCAGCAATATGTGAACCGTGAACTTCCAGATGTTCAAGCTGGTTTTAGAAAAGGCAGAGGAAACAGAGATCAAATTGCCAACATCCGCTGGATCATGGAAAAAGCAAGAGAGTTCCAGAAAAACATCTACTTCTGCTTTATTGACTATGCCAAAGCCTTTGACTGTGTGGATCACAATAAACTGTGGAAAATTCTGAAAGAGATGGGAATACCAGCCACCTGATCTGCCTCTTGAGAAATCTGTATGCAGGTCAGGAAGCAACAGTTAGAACTGGACATGGAACAACAGACTGGTTCCATATAGGAAAAGGAGTTCATCAAGGCTGTATATTGTCACCCTGTTTACTTAACTTATATGCAGAGTACATCATGAGAAACACTGGACTGGAAGAAACACAAGCTGGAATCAAGATTGCTGGGAAAATATCAATAACCTCAGATATGCAGATGACACCACCCTTATGGCAGAAAGTGAAGAGGAACTCAAAAGCCTCTTGATGAAAGTGAAAGTGGAGAGTGAAAAAGTTGGCTTAAAGCTCAACATTCAGAAAATGAAGATCATGGCATCCGGTCCCACCACTTCATGGGAAATAGATG
>NW_011494950.1:1014952-1016711 GCF_000754665.1 Bison bison bison | reverse complement strand
GCACCACTTCATGGGAAATAGATGGGGAAACAGTGGAAACAGTGTCAGACTTTATTTTTCTGGGCTCCAAAATCACTGCAGATGGTGACTGCAGCCATGAAATTAAAAGACGCTTACTCCTTGGAAGGAAAGTTATGACCAACCTAGATAGCATATTGAAAAGCAGAGACATTACTTTGCCAACAAAGGTTCTTCTAGTCAAGGGTATAGTTTTTCCTGTGGTCATGTATGGATGTGAGAGTTGGAGTGTTAAGAAGGCTGAGTGCCGAAGAATTGATGCTTTTGCACTGTGGTGTTGGAGAAGACTCTTGAGAGTCCCTTGGACTGCAAGGAGATCCAACCAATCCATTCTGAAGGAGATCAGCCCTGAGATTTCTTTGAAGGAATGATGCTGAAGCTGAAACTCCAGTACTTTGGCCACCTCATGCGAAGAGTTGACTCATTGGAAAAGACTCTGATGCTGGGAGGGATTGGGGTCAGGAGGAGAAGGGGACAACAGAGGATGAGATGGCTGGATGGCATCACTGACTCGATGGACGTGAGTCTCAGTAAACTCCGGGAGTTGGTGATGGACAGGGAGGCCTGGCGTGCTGCGACTCATGGGGTCGCAGAGTCGGACACAACTGAGCGACTGATCTGATCTGATAGAGAGAGAGAGAGAGAGAGCTTGGTATCCTAATGTATTCATTGTCCTAACAACTAAATCTGCTCTTAATGACTTAACAGAAAAAAGCTTAGCTTCTTGCTTTTAGCATAGTCCTTACAGATCAGGCAGCTGTTCTGGTCAGCTTTCCTCCAACCCTATAGTACAGATAGATTGATCAGAGCTGCTTCTGCTTTGCCAGACACCATCTCTGGAGCTCTGTGCTTCCAGCCATGTGTTTAGGAGAGTGAGCTTAAGAAATTTGCAGTGGTTTTTTACTGCCTAGGACTAGAATGTGATGCATCATTTTGGCTCAAATTTCCACTGCTGAGAAATCTAATCATATGATCGCAACCTAACCCAAAGGAGGCTGGTCTATAAGCTCTTTGTAAGCTCGGAAAAAGGAAGCAGTGCAGCCCACATATATTGTCTGTGTCCCATCACATAACATGGTGTCATGGCATTTTCCTCCAAATCATGAAATATTCATCAAGATCATGATTTTTAATGGCCTTAGAGTTTCCCTTCAAATGGATATAGCATTCTTCACTTAGTTAAGCATTCCAGGATGTTGCGTGTACATTGACATACAGCTCTCACTCCAAAGTGATTTCCTGAAGCCAACTAACCTTAGGTTTTGGACATTTAGTGTGTTGGCATTTATTTAGATAAGATACTCATGTTAGAGATGCAAAAGAAAATTTCTCTCTACCTTAGCACAAACTTACAGTTCAAAACCGTAAACAGAAGGGCAAAGCTACTTTCTATATCCCCAAGTGTCCCATCTCTTCTGTGTATAGAGTGTTGCCCTGCACCCTCCCATTTTCCTCTACTATCATTTCTCTTCATTCACACCCTTTTATTTTCTTCTTTCATATGCAAATTTCCACCCCACCCCCCACCCCTGCCAACCCCACTCCCCAAACCAACTCAAGGGGCTTCCCTGGTGGCTCAGACAGTAAAAAGTCATCCTGTACTGCAGACCAGGATCAATCCGATCCCTGGGTTGGGAATATCCCCTAGAAAAGGGAATGGCAACCCACTCCAGTATTCTTGCCTGGAAAATCCCATGAATAGAGGAGCCTGGTGGGCTATAGTCAATGAGGTCACGAAGAG
>NW_011494950.1:1012062-1014852 GCF_000754665.1 Bison bison bison | reverse complement strand
AAGCGACTGAGCACACATGCCAGATCAACTCATCTTAAGTTATGCTGCTTGATGTTCCCCCTTTTGTGCTATATTTCATCTCCCTCCCCAATCCCTCTCAACCCTCTTCCCCTCCAGGGATGCCGGGGCTCTGCCCAACAGTATTACCACTCCCCTTACGCCTTTGTCCACAGGGACTTAGGATGAAGGGATATAATGTTAACTAGCTGAGAAAGAGAAAGGACTTGTGTAACCAAGCAAAATTGGACTTGCTTAATACCTCTCAACAGACTGTGGTTTGAGGTAAATTAATAATTCTATTTTACAATTAAATGTGAAATATGTGGGTCTCCACCAGTCTCTAAATTCTTATACATAGAAATTAAGGAGCCCCTGTGACCTTTTAGTAGGATATTGATCATTTGTTTTGGAATACTTTATCTCATAATGACTGTATGCCAAAATCCATACAGCTTTTGAATATATTAAATTGGCCTACTAAAAGGTGTCAATTGAAAGAAAGGCACAACCCAGAAGTTGAGAATTATGTTTTATTCAGGGATGTTACTGAGGAATATAGCCCAGAAACAGCCTCTCAGATAGCTCTGAGGAATTGTTTTAAAGACGTATGGAAAGAGCCAGGAGTTTCTGCTTCACAGAAAAACATGTAGTCTAATATATAAAAAGATGACTGCTAATTACAAAAGAACACATATCTCAAATTAATAATTTTAGTGCTTTTCTGTGTATCTCTCTCTCTCTTCAGTTGCTAAGTTGTGTTTGACTCTTGCAACCCCACGGACTGTAGCCTGCCAGGCTCCTCTGTCCGTGGGATTCTCCGGGCAAGAATACTGGAGTGGGTTTTCATTTCCCTCTCTGTTTCTATGTATGGGAAGATGCAAGAGTTTGAGCTCATTGAAATTGTTCCTTTGATAGCCATCGTAACCATCTAGGGCCAGTATCCTGTTTTTCTCCATTCTAAACTCCCTTCAGGGTACACTGAGGAGGGCAGTAAGGCAGTTGGGGTGGGGCTGCAGCAGCTGATGGCTTGATGGCGCAACACTCCTTGTTTTCTGAAATAGCAGACAACATTTTCTTTTTGTCCACATAGGAAAACCCAGTGGATGGACATGGACAGACAATCCTGATTCTGTCTGGCTTTTACTTCAGAGGGTCCAGATACCCGCATTGGACCCACAGTTGCCACACTCACCTGACCCTTTTCTCTTCTGTTATCTAGAGGCTAGAATAGAATCTTTTACAAACATATCAACTAGAAAACTGAGGGGAAAATATATACAGAGAATTGATGTTGCAAAACTAGGAACAGATGCATTTACACAGCACTGATTCCTTCTACAGATTCTAGTCTAAAGCTCTAATACTGACTATTTGTGTGACTTTGTCTTGACCTGGTTTTGGGGACTCTTGACTGGATAGAATTTTAATTTGGTACCATTGTTTACTCTAGTAAAATTCCAATTTACTCCTAGATTATATCTTAGTGTTTTCCAGGTATGTGAGGTCTCTATGCTAGACTGAATTTTACTTGTTAGCTACCATACCCATGAATACTGTTATATAGCAATTCTCTTTCTATATGGCCTCAGAAATTCACAACCTGAATATCAGGGCTACCCAAACCTAACTTTAAAATCTCTTTCCTTACTCCTTTCAATAGTTCTTTACGACTGTCACCCCAGAAGCCCTGCCCTTACTGGTGGACCTATTTTCCTTGGCCTTGTGTGTGGTTTGTCTAAATTAATATCACTGTGACAGTAACGAATCTGCCTGCAATGTAGGAGACCTGGGTTCAGTTTCTGGGTTGGGAAGATCCCCTGGAGAAGGGAATGGCTACCCACTCCAGTATTCTTGCCTGGAGAATTCCATGGATGGAGGAGCCAGGTGGGCTACAGTCCATGGGATTGCAAATAGTTGGACACAACTGAACAACTAACACTTTCACTTTCACCAGCTAGTTCTTAAGGGTGGTACTTTGGTGAAGTTGTTCTCCTTATCTCTGATTCTTACTTGACGCTTGGATTGGTCTCTCTAGTGCCTGAGTGGCATGGGCTGAGTTGACCCGGCTCTCTTCATTGGAATCTGCCTTTTGTATGTTGTTGTTGTTTAGTTGCTAAGTCGTGTAGGACTCTTTTTGACTCCATGAACTGTAGCATGCCAGGCTTTGGGGTCCTTCATATCTCCTGGAGTTTGCTCAAACTCGTCTTTTGAGGCACTGATGCCATCCAGCTATCTCATCTCCTGTTGCCCCCTTCTTTTCTGGCCCTCAGTCTTTCCCAGCATCAGGGTCGTTTCCAATGAGTCCGCTCTTCACATCTGATGGCCAAAGTATTGGAGCTTCAACTTCAGCATCAGTCCTTCCATTGGATATCCAGAGTTGAATTCCTTTAGAATTGACTGGCTTGATCTCCTTGTAGTCCAAGGGACTCTCAAGAGTTTTCTCCAACACCACAGTTCCAAAGCATCAATTCTTCAGTGCTCAGCCTTCTTTTTGGTCCCGCTCTCACATGCTTACATGACTACTGGAAAAACCATATTGGCAAAAAGGAAAAACCTTTGTTGGCAAAGTGATGTCTCTGCTTTTTAATATGCTGTCTAGGTTTGTCATAGCTTTTCTTCCAAGGAGCAAGTGTCTTTTAATTTCAGGGCTGCAATCTCTGTCTACAGTTGATTTTGGAGCCCAAGAAAGTAAAGTCTGTCACTGTTTCCATTTTTTCCCCATCTATTTGCCATGAAGTGATGGGTCCAGATGCCATGATCTTAGTTTCCTGAATGTTGAGTTTTAAGCTA
>NW_011494950.1:1010405-1011962 GCF_000754665.1 Bison bison bison | reverse complement strand
ATCTGAGGTTATTGATATTTCTCCTGGCAGTCTTGATTGCAGCTTGTGCTTCATCCAGTCTGGCATTTCACATGATGTACTCTGCATATAAGTTAAATAAGCAGGGTGACAGCATATAGCCTTGACATACCCCTTTCTCAATTTGGAAGCCATCTTTTGTTCCATGTCTGGTTCTAACTGTTGATTCTTGACCTGCATATAGGTTTCTCAGGAGGCAGGTAACGTGATCTGGTATTCCCATCTCTTGAAGAATTTTCCACAGTTTGTTGTGATCCACACAGTCAAAAGCTTTAGTGTAGTCGATGAAGCAGAAGTATATGTTTTTCTGGTATTCCCTTGCTTCATCTTCATTTCTGTGTTCCTGCCATGTTGATTGTTTGGCCTGAGGCATTCCAGCACGGGAGCCTACAGGCTGTGGGGTGGGGCCAGTCTTGGCCTCAGATGACTGCGTCTAGGACAGTTCACACCAAGGAATACTCCCTAGTACCTCTGCCACCGGTGTCCTCGCCCAAACAGTGAGTCACAGCTGCCTCCTGCTTCCCCAAGAGACCCTCCAAGATCAGCAGGTAGGTCTGGTCCAGGCTGCTATGCACTGTTTTTTTCCCCCCAGGTCCTGATGTTGATAGGAGCTTGTGTGCATCCTCTAAGAGTGGAGTCTCTGTTTTCCCCAGTCCTGTGGAGTTCTTGTGATCAAGTCCTGCTGGCCTTCAAAGCCAGATGCTCTGGGGGCTCTTCTTCCCAGTGTCAGACCCCCAGACTGGGGAACCTGATGTGTGTGGCCCCAGACTTTCACTCCTGTGGGAGAACCTCTGCGATATAATTGTTTTCCACAAAGTCCTGTGGATCTTAAAAGTTCTCATCATAAGAAAGAACAAAAAGGAATAAAAAAAGAAAAAAAAGGAAAAAAATTTTTATAGCCATAGTGATAAATATTAACAAGACTTATTGTGGTGATCATTTTGCAGTGTGCAGTTGACCCTTCAGCATTGTAGGGTTGGGGCACCAACCCTTCCCCTTCCTGCCACGCTACTGAAAATCATAGATAACTTTACTAATAGCCCACTGTTGATTGGAAGCCTTATTGATGATGTCAACAATCGATTAACATATTTTGTATGTTATATGTATTATATACTATATTTTTACAATAAAACAAGATAACAAAAATGTTACTAAGAAAGCCATAAAGAAGACAAAATAGATTAGAGTCTGTTTCACTCTAAGATCCCAAGGTCGTGTGTATATATGCATGCTCAGTTGTGTCTCTTTGAGGTCCTATGAACAGCCATGAAATTAAGACGCTTGCTCCTTGGAAGAAAATCTATGACAGACCTAGACAGCATATTAAAAAGGAGAGACATTACTTCACCAACAAGGTTCGTCTAGTCAAAGCTATGGTTTTTACAGTAGTCATGTATGGATGTCAGAGTTGGACCATAAAGAAGGTTGAATACCAAAGAATTGTTGCTTTTGAACTGTGGTGTTGGAGAAGACTCTTGAGAGTCCCTTGGACTGCAAGATCAAACCAGTCAATCCTAAAGGAAATCAGTCCTGAAT
>NW_011494950.1:1005819-1010287 GCF_000754665.1 Bison bison bison | reverse complement strand
CTGATGCTGGAAAGGATTGAAGGCAGGAGGAGAAGGGGACGACAGGATGAGATGGTTGGATGACATCACCGACTCAATGGACGAGTTTGAGCAAGCTCTGGCAGTTGGTGATGGACAGAGAAGCCTGGCACGCTGCAGTCCACGGAGTCGCAAAGAGCTGGACATGACTTAGCAACTGAACTGACTGGACTGTAGCCCACCAGGCTCCTCTGTCCATGGAATTTTCCAGGCCAAGAATACTGGAGTGGGTTGCCGTTTCCTCCTCCAGCAGACCTTCCTGACCTACAGATCGAACTAGCATCTCTTGCGTCTTTTGCATTGGTAGGCAGATTCTTTACCACTGAGCCACCTGGGAAGCCCAACACCAAGGTCACTTGAATGCAAAAAAACCTTTTATTAACTTAAGTTGCTTATCTCCTCAAGTCCCTAAGCATTTCTGGGTAGGTTAAGCCAAAAAGCTTTTTCAAGTTGTTCTCTATATTCTTCTTTAGTTCTTTCTTGGGCTCCTTCCAATGGTAATATTATCCTCAACCTCAGCTAGTTATTTATCTGCAAATCAGTGAAGGTCTTCTTTTATCCTAAAGTATCTCATTCTTCAACCTCTTACGCTTTCTGTTTCTTCATCACATCTGTAAGGAGTATTTTTCATTTGGTGCCCTACCTTTTAGTTTGTAATCATTCTCTAAAAATCCTTTGTGGGAATGGATTTGGTAGCTTTGTGACTGTGCAGGCAAGAGTTTTGAACACAGCAGTCCTGGGGTTACTGTCTTTAGAAGGGTCTGTTTGCAGGGCTGGCTCTTGGCTGGAGCCTGAGAATTTGGTTTTTGAGAAGTTGCTTGCATTTCAGATAACGCTTTTTTTCTGCTTGAGGCACTGAATGCCTGCTTTCCTTCTGGGAGTCTGGAATTTTGATAGTTATGATTTTGGTCTTTGTGCCTGTAACCAGCCCTCAGTAAAATCCTTGGACTTTGAGTCTCCAACAAACTTCTCTGGGCAGAGACATTGCACAACATGGAGAAAGCCTTTTGGTAGATTCCTCCAGACTCCCTGTGAAGTGTCTTCCCCTGGCTGATCCTATTGTATCTTTCTCTATCACAGTAGTCCTGCAAGTACCTTTAGCAAACCACTGAATGTGTAGGTGGCTGTGGGACCTCTCAGTGTCCTTCCTTGCCAGCCTTAATTCAAACACTGCTCTCAAAAGCGGGACCTGCTTATGAAATCTGGAAGTCTTTTCTTAGTCCATAACGTCTGTTGACAATACCCTTGCTTCCCAGAAACTCCTTCCTGGACTTTGGCAAGAATGCCTGATGCTGCCCCTCCTCATACCTCATTCATCTTCAGCAGACATTTATTGAATGCCTGTATGTGCCACAGCCAGTATACAGTAGCACGGGAAAGCAGTCAAATGCAGTCTGTGGTCCTGTGGGAGAAGACAGAAGGCAGATGGTACCTTCTGAGAAGAGTATGTGTGTTGAGTGATTAAAAGGGGGAGCTACACTTCAGCAGGGTCATCAGTGAGGAAGTCAGTAGGGTGGTATGTGAAGATAGCAAAGGAGCAGGATAGTCTGTGTGGTAAAGAACCAGAACAAAGAACATGTATATATAATTAAAAAGCAACTTGGCATCTTCTGGGATTCCGAAGGAGCCTGGTGTGGCTGGAGCACTGCAAGAAGAGGGAGAGAGGGGAGGAGTTGGAAGGGGGCGAGATCCAGATCACTTAAAGCTTTGTAGGCATGTTTTGAAGTTCATACTTTAAGGGCAGTGGGAGGCCAAGCAAGGGTTGAATCAGCCAAGCAACAGATAACTTTTTCAAAAGATCATTCTTACAGTTGCAGGGAAGATGGATTAGAGAGGTAAGAAGGGGAGGGCCGAATTTGTAGATTACTAGTGATGTAGGTGAAAGATGATGGTGATGTGGGTCTGCGTTATGGCTGAGGAGATGGAAAGGAGTGAGTGGATTTTGAAATATGTTCTGTAAGATTTTAACATCACTTATCTTCTATCTGCTCTCTCCTTTGGTGGTTATCTTCTTCATTCCCACATTGTTAACTATCACCTCTGTGTGAAAAACTCTAACTCTATGATCCCAATCCTGATGTGAGCCACTGTTTTCACATTTTCCAAGGAATGGTTACATTTCAGAAATGTAAATGGCTTCAGAGCCATAATGCTTCTGCCTCTTACTATCAGCCTGATCTTGGACCAGTTATTTCACTTCCTCAGGCCTGTTTCCTCATCTGTAAAATGCAGATAATGCACTACCTACCTCATAGGGCTGTTGTGAAGATTCAATAAGTGAGTATACAAAGAACATTTGGGCACTAGCATGCACACACAAAGTAGTCTATTAATGTTAGTTCCACCAGCACAACTTCACAATTTCTATGTCCTTGTATTTCACAAGTTGAACTGCCTCCAGCACCCTATCTAGCTCTTCCATTTAACATTTTCATTTCTATTAATGGCACTGGAGAGGGATTCCTAACCAGTCACATTTGACTCCTTGCTGTCAATTCACTTCTCACACTGCAAGCAGAAACCTAAAATGAGAGATTGCTACTATTTTTACTTTCATCTGCACATAAAGTGAAAATTACAGCTTCTTTTATTCATTCATCAACAAATGCACTTGCCCCTTGGCCAACATAGGTCTGAACTGTGTGGGTTCACTTACAGAGATTTTTTTCAATAAATATATTGGAAAATTTTTTGACATTTGTGACAATTTTAAAAACCTGATAAGCCATGAAGCCTAGAAATATTTTTTAAAAAATTAAGAAAAAGTTAGGTATGTCATGAATGTATAAAATGTATGTTAGATATAACATAGAAAAGTGAAAGTGAAAAGCGTTCAGTCGTGTCTGACTCTTTGTGACCCCATAGACTATACAGTCCATGCAATTCTCCAGTTTGACTCTTTGTGACCCCATGGACTATACACAGAGTACTGGAGTGGGTAGCTGGTCCCTTCTCCAGGGGATCTTCCCAACCCAGGGATCAAACCCAGGTCTCCTGCATTGCAGGCAGATTCTTTACCAGCTAAGCCACCAGGGAAGCCCTGATAGAAAACACATGTTAATCAGCTGTATGGCTTCTGGCCAACAGTAGGCTAGAAGTTAAGTTTTGGGGGAGTCAAAAGTTACACACAAATTTTTGGGTGGAGGGTTGGTACCACTGTATGGACAGTCAACTATAGTCACTAAGTACCTACTCAATTCTAATCTTTTGTCCTTCAGATACAATTTTTGCCATTTGGTCTACACAAAAATATATCTGAAGTTCCTAGAAGAACTGTACAAAAAAGAGCTTCACAACTAAGATAATCATGATGGTGTGATCACTCACCTAGAGCCAGATATCCTGGAATGTGAAGTCAAGTGGGCCTTAGAAAGCATCACTATTAACAAAGCTAGTGGAGGTGATGGAATTCCAGTTGAGCTATTTCAAATCCTGAAAGATGATGCTGTGAAAGTGCTGCACTCAATATGCAGGCAAATTTGGAAAACTCAGCAGTGGCCACAAGACTGGAAAAGGTCAGTTTTCCAAACCATTCCAATCCCAAAGAAAGGCAATGCCAAAGAATGCTCAAACTACTGCACAACTGCACTCATCTCACACGCTAGTAAAGTAATGCTCAAAATTCTCCAAGCCAGGCTTCAGCAATAAATGCACTACGAACTTCCAGATGTTCAAGCTGGTTTTAGAAAAGGCAGAGGAATCAGAGATCAAATTGCCAACATCAGGTGGATCATGGAAAAAGCAAGAGAGTTCCAGAAAAACATCTATTTCTGCTTTATTGACTATGCCAAAGCCTTTCACTGTGTGGATCACAATAAACTGTGGAAAATTCTGAAAGAGATGGGAATACCAGACCACCTGACCTGCCTCTTGAGAAACCTATATGCAGGTCAGGAAGCAACAGTTAGAACTGGACATGGAACAACAGACTGGTTCCAAATAGGAAAAGGAATACGTCAAGGCTGTATATTGTCACCCTGCTTATTTAACTTCTATGCAGAGTACATCATGAGAAACGCTGGGCTGGAAAAAGCACAAGCTGGAATCAAGATTGCCGGGAGAAATATCAATAACCTCGGATATGCAGATGACACCACCCTTATGGCAGAAAGTGAAGAGGAACTAAAAATCCTCTTGAGGAAAGTGAAAGAGGAGAGCGAAAAAGTTGGCTTAAAGCTCAACATTCAGAAAATGAAGATCATGGCATCTGGTCCCATCACTTCATGGGAAATAGATGGGGAAACAGTGGAAACGGTGTCAGACTATTTTTTTGGGCTCCAAAATCACTGCAGATGGTGACTGCAGCCATGAAATTAAAAGACGCTTACTCCTTGGAAGGAAAGTTATGACCAACCTAGATAGCATATTGAAAAGCAGAGACATTACTTTGCCAACAAAGGTTCATCTAGTCAAGGCTATGGTTTTTCCTGTGGTCATGTATGGATGCTGA
>NW_011494950.1:983745-1005719 GCF_000754665.1 Bison bison bison | reverse complement strand
ATAGCATATTGAAAAGCAGAGACATTACTTTGCCAACAAAGGTTCATCTAGTCAAGGCTATGGTTTTTCCTGTGGTCATGTATGGATGTGAGAGTTGGACTGTGAAGAAGGCTGAGTGCCAAAGAATTGATGCTTTTGAACTGTGGTGCTGGAGAAGACTCTTAAGAGTCCCTTGGACTGCAAGGAGATCCAATCAGTCCATTCTAAAGGAGATTAGTCCTGGGTGTTCATTGGAAGGACTGATGCTGAAGCTGAAACTCCAATACTTTGGCCACCTCATGCGAAGAGTTGACTCAGTGGAAAAGACCCCAATGCTGGGAGGGATTGGGGGCAGGAGAAGGGGACGACAGAGGATGAGATGGCTGGATGACATCACTGACTCGATGGACATGAGTTTGAGTGAAGTCCAGGAGTTGGTGATGGACAGGGAGGCCTGGCGTGCTGTGATTCATGGGGTCGCAAGGAGTCGGACACAACTGAGTGACTGAACTGAACTGATCTGAAACAATCTTGACAGAAAATGGAAAATTCCTCAACATAATCAAGATGGAGTTTCAAAAATCGTAAGTGAAACAAAGAAAACCACTGAAAAATATCTAAGTATGCTTTAGTGTCTTAAAGTTACTGACCTTATCAATTCTATTGGTACAAAAAAGATTCAAGAGCAGTGATATCAAAGCTTATGACTGAGGAAAATGGTGCAAAAGGTGTCACCTGTGTTGACTGTAGCATTATCCATTGCTGCCTATCCTCCTACAGTACTCTGTCTGTGCTTTAGTGAATACTACTGATACAGATGGCATCTATTAATAATGTATACCTTATTTAGATTTTGACTTTTCCTATCAAGTATTAAACAACTCAAGTTGTATGTTTTTGTGAAAATTTAATTACCACTGGTTTTGGAGCTCATTTTCTCCTCTGGGAGAAAGACCTTTAGACCTTTTCCTCCTCAAGGTTTGAACTCTCTAGACATCAAGGACTGATAAGAGGATGAGGTGGGTCCACAGGGAATCACAGTAGTAGGTTACGATACTACAGACACAGGCTTTGCCCGTAAGGCACATGATGATGAATACTACATGGATGATACCAAAGAATTTATTGTAAATGTAGTGGCAAATACACTGAGAATAGCTATCATTAAAAAGAAATTAGAAAATTACACATGTTTAAAGTATGTGCTTTTTTCCACCACCTTTACATTATATGACTAGTACCAACATTTAAGTACTGAAATACTTAATGGGATGGTCCATTTTCACATAATTTCATGACTCTCTTCAAAGCAGTGGATCATGAATTGCAGTTTCAATTATTATTCTCTGTTTTTATCAATTCAGTAATGATCTGGAGAATCTTGTCATCTGGATGGAAGAAGAAAAAACCAATGAATAAATTCATCACTGACTAATTTTTCAGTGTATACACATGTAAACCACAGGTATACTTCATTAAAAGATTCTTTTAAATTAGAATACAGAGTTAACACCAGCAATATTCACTTATAAAACTAGAGATGCCTCTATTATTTCTTAAAAATTCTATTCAGACAGTATATTTCCTAACTTTTTCACCTAGTTCAAGTCTACTTTTTGACTCATCCATGCACTTCAGAATTAGCCGGGATGCCAACAGTATGGGCAAGGAATAAAGCACTCTTTATCTGTTTTTCCATGTATAGTTCAAAGGAAACAAAAAATTTAGCAGGGAAGTGCGCTAGGAGAAGTGTGGATGGCAAAGTGATAGACCGCTCTACATAACAAAGGAATCAAACACCAATTAATTGGACAAACAGACTAAACAGGGGCTACGTTATTTGTTAGAGGTTTTCACATCTGCCTCTGCTTTTAATCAGTTGGTCTGATATTGTGACTTCATAACTACTTTCTGAATAGTTGTAATTATCAGGACTCCAAGACTGAAATTCTTATCTTATTAGACACTTCAATAAGAAAATGGTCTACGTTTCAATGACTGCAATGGAGAAGTCTGATAACTGGGCCCATGGCCTGACACTCAGGCTCTTGGAGGCTATAGTGGCGTTAAATAAAAAGGAGTGAGGGAAGAAAGTTCACTGGCTGCAAGGCGAACATGACAGGTCTAGACAGAACTATGATTTTCAGTCTGAGGAACAGTATAGTAGAAAATACAAGAGCAACTTCAGTTATTTCTTTTTCAAAAGCTTGGTGTCCCTTAGATCCCAACTTCTCTTACTCTAAAGGCCAGAAAGAGAGGACACTAATGTACTTCATCCTCCCTGAAGTCAAAAATACATGCCTCATCAGAGGGCAGGTTCCACTTTTCCTGTTATGGCAAAGATAAACATTGAAAGCATTTTAAAATTGATTTTTCTTTATTTAAAAGTTGAGGTTCAACCTGTCCTTAATATAATGTATTTTTTGTTGTTGTTGTTTTAGGCTGTTTTGTAGTGCACAGAGTTCCTCAAGGGAAGAGCCCACTTCTCTTAATATGTCAAGACCTGATTTAAGTTTCCAGCAGTACAGGAAAACTAACACAGTTAAATGCTTATTCATTCACCTTCAGTTATGGAAATTAATAAAGTGTGAGACTTCAGGGCAGTAGCACTAGACCAGCAGCTCCCCAACTTGCCTACCTACTAGAATTAATTGGGATATTTGTTAAATATAATCACATTGAACAAATTGATCAATTCTTATCATTAAAAACAAGAAAATGAAACTGATGTGATGAAATGGGAAGGATATAGCACCAACCAAAAAATATTCTTTTCCTAAAAACCAGATTCTAATCAAGTCATTAGATATACTACTAGTTTTCAGGAAATATAGAGAATGTGTATGTATGTGAGTTGCTCAGTCATGTCCAACTCTTTATGACCCCATGGACTGTAGCCCACTAAGCTCCTCTGTCCATGGAATTTTCCAGGCAAGAAGACTGAAGGGGGCTGCCATGCCCTTCTCCAGGGGATCTTCCCGACCGAGGGATCAAACCCATGTTTGCAGAAAATATAGGGAACAGAGAAACATTAAATCAAAGCATGAAGATGCAACTGCCCAAATCCTAAATGTAAGAAATTCTACCAGAAAAACAACCTAGTTTATTAAAAATAATTGCATTTAAAAATGGGGATGGTAGTACAGGGGAAGTGTTACAGATGAAAGGATTATAAAACAGCAATATGGCCATAGGCTTCTCCCATAGAGGAGATTCAGTATGCCTGAGGTAGGTCTTTGGACCATATTTATATATATTTAACAGCTGCCAGGATAACTCTGATGATTTGGCAAGTCTGGGAAACACTATACCAGACTACCCTGGAGGAGGGCATGGCAACCCACTCCAATGTTCTTGCCTGGAGAATCCCCATGGACAGAGCAACCTGGTGGGTTACAGTCTACGGGGTTGCAGAGAGTCAGACACGACTGAGTGACTAAGCACAGCAAAGCACATACCAGACTAAGTGGCAACTCAGGTGTCCCCTGCAGATTTCTGTTGAAGGATTACAGACTAACAGCTCTACATTTGGGAGACTGGTAGAGAAAACATATTGAGAACCTCAGAGAAAGTTTCTCTTTCTTAGAGTCAGACACTTACTTTCAAGAGACATCTTAGGGTTTTCAAGTTTTTTTCTTAAAACAGAATCAATGAGAACTCGTAGCTGCTTGAAAATGACAGCTATCTTAACAGGTGCCTGTTGAGAGATGACAAATTGAACATTAATCCCAGGAGTGTGAATGCGTTTAGAAAAAATTAAGGTAAGCATATATGCCTTACAATGTGCTTTAACACATATTGACTTAAATATAAAATGTTATGGGAAAAATAAATTACCTTCTGCAGCTAAGAGACATAAACTTCAATTTCCTTATAAGTACCCATAAACTTGATACCTCTTTCCAGAGTATAGCAACCATTTTGCAATTGTTTTCTTCTCTTGTATCAACTCTATGGGAGTGAAGACTACAGTTTCGTTTTTGTGCTTTTTGATTTTATTGCTCAAAAATGCTTCATTTTTTAATTAGCTTTCTGACTCTGTGCTTGTACTTTCAACAATTTCACAATGATCTTCTGCTCCTCGATAAGGAAAGCATGCTTATCCTGTCGTGGACACATTTAGCACATATAGAACCATCATAGGCCCAGCTGATTGTGTTTTTTCATTTTAGACAACCTCCTAAGAACTTCAGGTCTCACAGCATGAACTTGAAATTGGCCTGGGCACAGCCCACATGTGGATTCTGGTGCTTTCCCAACCTTCTCAGTATAAAGGCAAACAATGCCATTACCAGGGATTTGGGACAGCCTGGTTTTGTTAGAGGCTGTATTGTAGGACGGCCTCCGACGGTAGGTCAGACACTGGACCATCCTGAATACCTCTAGATATCGTCCCCGGAAGAGGAAGAAAGAGGACTACAGGTTTTAAAATGTAATTTTTAAAATAGCTTTACTAAGGAATAATTTATAGATCATAAAAATTTACTGTGTACAACTCAATGATTTTTAATGAACTTATAGAGTTGTACAGCCATCACCACAATCCAGTTATAGAACACTATCACCATCTCCCCCTCTTTGTGAGAAGTGCACATATTTTTTAAACTGCATTTAAAATTTACATCTCCAGTCTTAGACAAACAGCTATCATGGTATATCAGAGCAGAATGTATTAGATTTGCTTAAAGTGGTCAATGTTGATAAGTTATAGAGACATAAACTTATTGTTGGTAGCACACTGGTTGGTCTAATTTTTCCAGAGGAGAATTTTAACAGTATGAATTAAATGAATTTGTGTCTTTTTATAGGTGGCATGATATAGCAGAAGGAGCACAAGTCTGAGGATCATATAGTTCTAGGTTTAAACCTTGCTCTACCATTAACAATCCATGTAAGCTATTTAACTCTAACTCAGCTTAAGTGCCTCGTCAATAGAAAGAAATCATCTAACAAGGTTGTTAGGGTATTAAATTAGGATGATCCATGTAAAATTAACTACTGAAGTCCACCACATGGCAAATCATTATTACTGACAATAAATGCAATATGCAATTAGGAATATAATTTGATTTTAAAATTAAGCAGGTTTAAAACCATACAGGCAAGATAAAATATGGACGTCTTCTATTTAAGTCAAACCATAGGAAGAAATTATGCAAACTCCAATAAAAAAAAAAAAGAAAAAAAAAATCTATCTCAATGGTACTGGCAGTAAAATTTTAAGATCAGTTGTAGCATGTACCTGAAAATAGATCCAGCCATCAACAGAGATAAGGCGTTCCCGATGCTGAACTTCTATATCACCACCAAAAAGTAAAACTGGAAAAGGGGTTATTAGGGTAGTTTCCCTCAAATACACTCGGGCATATCGTATCTGTATTAAAAAAAAACAAAAAAGACACTTCATAGCCTAAAAAAATAAAAAATTCATTTTCTTTGCATGTAAGCATTTTTCTATAATTTGCTACTATTTTAAATTGTTTTATAAAGCTACATGTCTACATTATGTTGCACAATCTCTTTTATAATAATCACAGTCACCACCTGTGTATTTATACTATTAAAAGGATTTCCAACATTAATTGTAAGGCTGAATTGTATACCTTGAACATAAAGTATGAAAAAGTAGTGTTATGCTAATACTGTTAAATAATTAGTGGAAAGATAAAAATTACGATTAAGTTTCAAAGTGCCTGGTTTCTACAGCAAGGTTTAGCAATGACCATTAGTCAGGAATTTGTCATGTTTTACATATTTAAGTTTGCTGACAGCTGGGATTTACTCAAGCCAGTGCTTGAAATTATGGATCTTTATTAATTTAATGAGCTATGATTCAAAAGGTTGACTGTTTTAATCTACAAATATTTGCTATTAAGTCATCTTAGGTTGCATTGTGTCTCAGACTACTGTAACATCACGTTTAGTTCTATCCCATTCCATATCCCCCTTATTTGGAGATGTAGAAAAAAGACATGTTTATATTTTTGTTGAGAAACCATGAACATCTTGATTTCAAATATGAACAAACATGAACAACTCAGTTTAAGAACCAAATATACTATTTGGTAGGCATCCAAATTTGTTATGACTGACTTCTAGAATAATGTCCCGAATACTGGAATTTAAGAATGAGCACTTTACCTTCTCCTGGTATAAAAGCCATCCATAAATCTGCAAATCTCGATTAACTGAGGATGGATGTACTTGTGCTTTGCCTTGGGCTGTCTCCACAATGCAAGCCAATTTTTCTGTAATATCAACTGATTTTGTGTAGATTATCTTTCCCACATTGTCATACAGTCCAGCAGTAAGTACAGCTTTAAGAAGGGCAATTTCTTGGAAGGAAAGGGTCTGTGTGGCTCTGTTTCCTTCGAAGCTATTAGAAGTTGTAGATGATAAAAATCCTGCTGCTTTAACCAACTTGATTAACTCCTGCTTTACATCCTAGATTGGTTTGTTAAAAAGAGACACGATCATAATCAGTTAAAGAAGGTGCCAAACAACCTTGTACTTTATATTACTGTTTCCTATCAAAATGGACAGGATTCCAAAAAGCTAAAAAGAGAATTACCACATGATCTAGCAATCTCAATCCCGGGCATATATCCAGAAAAAAATGAAAACACTAATTCAAAAAGATACATGAACTCCAATGTTCATAGATGTTTACAAAATAGCCAAGACATGAAAGAAACCCAAATGTCCATCAACAGACAAATGGAGAAAGATGATAATACACACACACACACACACAATGGGATATTATTCAGCACAAAAAGAATGAATTTTTGCCTTTTGCTACAAAGTAGATGGACCTGGAGGGCATTATGCTAAGTGAAATAAGTCAGACAGACAAAGAAAAATACTATATGTTATCACTTATATGTGGACTCTAAAAAAAATAAAATTAGTGAATATAACACAAAAAAGAAACACAAACATAGAGAACACATTAGTGGCCACCAGTAGGGAGAGGGAAGGAGCGAGGGGCAAGGTAGGGATAGGTGGCTGAGAGGTACAATCTACTATGTGTAAAATAATTAAGTTACAAGGACATGTTGCCAGCACATGGAATATACCCAATAAAACCCAATATTCTGCAGTTAACCATAATGGACTATCATCTTTAAAATTTGTGAATCACTATGTATATACCTGAAATTAATATTATAAACCAACTACATGCCAATTAAAAAAAACTTGCGGAATTTGGCATGCTAAAATGTTTCATTTCTAACCTTATTATATTAACATTTGTCAAATATTTTCCTAATCCATCATATTACTAAGTAAAACCAGCAGCATGAAGTATATATCTCTGTGCGTTCTTGTTTTGTTTTTTTTTTTTAATATTTTTTTGGCCACATCTCATGGAATGTGGGATCTTAGTTCCCTGACCAGGGATCAAATCCATGACCCTGCATTGGAAGCACAGAATGCCGACCACTGGACTGCCAGGGAAGTCCTTGTGCATTATTCTTTGAATAAATAATACTTTATTAGTTTAGCCAACTCTTTAGGCATTTCATTAACGTATCAGTTTATTTTCAGTTTAACACAGCCAATACTTTGAAGAAATGTTTTAATATATTACTATTCCTCAAGTTCCGTAAATATATAATAAAACTTTAGTAAAAATGAAAAAAAAACCTGCCACTTGCAGCAACGGTGATGGACTGACAGTATGCTAGTGAAGTGAGGCAGAGAAAGACAAACACTGTGTGCTATCACTGAACTGTGGGACCTGAAATAAACAAACGCATACAGCAAAATAGAAACGGCCGCACAGATAGAACAAACAAGTGGCACCACTGGAGGAAGGCAAAGGGGGCGGAGCAAGACAGGGATATGGAATTAAGCGGCACACACCAGTCTGTATAAAACAGACAGGCAACTAGGATATATTGTACATCACAGGAACTATAGTCAGTATTTTACAATCACTTCTAATGGAGTATAATCTAGAAAATTATTGAATCACTGTGCTGTATGCCTATTATATATCAACCATACTTCAATTAACATACGAATGTCTAATAAGTGAAAGCAATAAAAATGTGCCTGAATGCATTTTCATTCAGTATATCTACTTTAACAGTAGCTCTGCTTTCAATAGTTTTACTCAATAAGGATGGGCTCATAGAGACACTGAGGAAGAACTACAGAGGACTCTGATCCTAGACTGCGAGAACCTTCTTCACTTGTCTCTGGGAAACAATTTCCTGAAGAACTCTGACCATGTTTATTAATGGCAACCATCTAAACTTGTTGCTTAAAATCTTTTTCTACCTTTAGTAATGCCAATCAGCTAAAATACCACAGGGAGGATGAGTATTTTTTTTTTTAAATCCAATTTTATTTTTTTGCCTTTTTTTTTAAATTGGAGGCTAATTACTTTACATGGTTTGGGTGGACTCCGGGAGTTGGTGATGGACAGGGAGGCCTGGTGTGCCGCAGTGCTGCAGTTCATGGGGTCGCAAAGACTCAGACACGACTGAGCGACTGAACTGAACTGAACTGAATTACTTTACAATATTGTGGTGGTTTTTGCCATATATTCACATGAATCAGCCATGGGTGTACATGTGTTCCCCATCCTGACCCTCCCTCCTACTTCCCTCCCCATCCCATCCCTAAGGGTCATCCTGGTGTACCAGCCCTGAGCGCCCTGTCTCATGCATCAAGCCTGGACTGGCGATCTATTTCACATATGATAATATACGTGTTTCAATGCTATTCTCTCAAATCATCCCACCCTTGCCTTCTCCCACAGAGTCCAAAAGTCTGTTCTTTATATCTGTGTCTCTTTTGCTGTCTCGCAAGGATGAGCATTTTTAAAGTAGACAGGATACAAGTGATTAAAAGATGAAGTTTACATTTAGGATTTCCTTGAGTTTTCTGGTTTGGGACTTAAGGGACTTCAATTCCAGGAGAAGAAAAATCAGACAGACAGTTGCTGTAATACCACCAGACTGGTAAAGAACTGAAAACCCTGTAGCCTAGGGGAGGTGAAGACAAGGCTGATAGAAGGAAGGGAGTGGGGGGCAACTTGAAGGTCTGGAGGAAGTGGAGTGCAGACAAAGGAGCGTTGCTTATCTCTCCATATCTTGAACCCAAGCCAGACAACCTTTTAAAATATGAGCATAGAATAGGGGAATTATGTGAGAGGTTAAGTTTATTTTCTGAATGCTTTTATAGCAAGTCTGCCCTAAACACCATTTCCCTTTAAATGCTGTACTACACTTGAGACATATCAACCGATTTTAACATGTGGACCTTGTGTGGATCATGATTTGAACTAGCTGTAAAAAAAAAAAATATGAAAAATCAGGGATATTTACACACTGTATAGTTGACGATATAAAGGAATTATTTTTCAAGGCATGATAATGCTAAAGAAAAAAACAAGTCCTATACTTCAGAGATATATAATAACCTGACATCTTGGATTTGCTTCAAGATCATCTAGAGGGCAGAGAGTGGATTAAGGGGAGTATAAGTAAAACAAGACTGAGCACATGTTGATAACTATGAAGTGTGAAGTAAGTACACAGGAGTTCACTATACTATTGTCACATTTATGTATAGTTGAAAATTTCCATGATAATTCAAAGTAACAACTGATTTTCAGAGCTGAGAAAAACTGTAGCATATCCCCAATTCAATTTCTTTTTTTAAAATGAGAAACTGAGACTAAATTAACCTTCTCCAAGCTTGAGCTGTTGAATAGACAACTATCCTAATTCCCAAACTAGTTATTTCTATGAAATCATATTGCATCTTTGACCACTTCCTGAATATAATATGATTGTTAAACACTATTTTGGAAGCAAAGTTTTAACCACTGAACAGCCAAAGAAGTCCCTGTTAAATACTATTTGAATAACCATGTAATACAGGTTACCTGTTGTGGTAAACAAAACAAAAAAATCACAAATTCATTAATTTAGCAAATGTTTATTAAACACTTACTATGTGTCAAGCACTATCCTAGGCATTTCTTTTCCCAACATAATCCCACTGGTCCACCATATGACCCTAAATTAAGACAGTTGCATTAAGACTTACCTCTAGGGTTAACAGTGATGTTCTATTAAGAAAGTTCTTCCGGCAATATGCTATTTCAGAACGATAGCCTCCTTCCTGCCGTGCTTTTTTCCATCTATGTAAGAAAAATGACCAAAGTTTAATGTTTCCAAACTCTCACTTTCAGAGGTACTAACCATAGCTTTAATTATATTATAATCATGTAAAATGAGGAAGGGCCTTGCCTGTTTTAAGAGCTAGCCAATTTCAACTACAATACAGGTATTTTTTGCTTATGTATAACAGTAAATTAATAACTTCAAATATAAGGTAATATACACATAGTAATACAAAGTACATTGTTCTTAAAGTTTAGGATTATAAAAATACAAATCTCTAAAATAATTATACCTGACAGATGAAGTAACTAATACTAAATTTAAACCTTAAATGTATCTTTTTAATAAAAGTCAAAGATAAATTTTTTAAATAGTTAATACCCCCAGGTTTGACCTACTGACAAAACCCAGATTATTTCTTTACCCCAGGTATGCATTGTAGATCGTCAGATGATCTGAATCTGCCATGGCCAAGGCTGATTTTGCAAGATCTGCTTCATCTTTTCGACCAATTGGTGTGATAAAAGGAGACTTCTCTGTCATAACTGCAGCTAATGTTGCCTGCCCATAAATAAACAAAAAAATTTAACCTTAAAGAGGTACACACTGAAAGCTGATTTGTATTGTAATAGAAAGCAAATCATAAAACAACTGCACTTTCAAGTTGCATGCTTCTTCTTTTGAATTTACTGTGTTCTAATAATAGCTAGCATTTTCGTTTTAGTTAGTTACTTTTAGTTTCATTTTATGGAATTTAAAAAATCTATCATTTACTTTTATATTATCTTTGTGAGACAGGGAAGTAATAGCAACAGAATCAGGATTTTAAAAAATGAGTATCTGTGCAAGAGACTGATAGTCTGTCACACAGTTAAAAGAAATTCCTTAATCACAGACCAGAGATCTTGACTCTGAGTCTGAATTTCCATTGCCTACAATGCTCCTTAAATATTAAATTCTTAAATAATCTGGACTATATATCAACCCATTTGTTGTTGCTGCAGCTTTTCAGATCAACTATCATGGCAGTAGATATTTCTTGGACTCAACACAATTCTGGTATATATTTCTGATACTAGGGGAAAAAAAAAAGACTAGAGTAAGTTATACTGTCTCCATTTTGATTTCAAACAGCCTTATTTGTAGTCCCAGAAAAGGCTACAACTTGATAAAGTTGGAATGGCAAAGCAGGCAAGAGATTCAGAGAGAGGCAAAAAGTTTGTTAATTCTGAGATAATTTGAGAAAACAGAATTGCTGGTAATTGCTAGCTCAGAGAAAACCCAGAAAAAGGGAAGGAAGTTTTGATTCTACAGTGTGGAGTTCAAAACTGTCAATGAATCCATCTACTATACGAATCATCTACTATATATATATATATATATACATACACACACACACACACAGAAAGAATTAAGTAAATATTTCAAGTGGGATGTTTGATAGCAGAAGTCTACAAGCCAAAACCCTTTTACAAAATAATACCCACAATACACAAGAGTATATGGGTGAAGATACTTTCTTGTATATAAATATAAAAAGTTAAATATTCAAAAATTTTTATTAAGCATTCAGATTTTCTGGCTTTAATGTTAGTATGCTGCTGCTGCTGCTAAGTTGCTTCAGTCGTGTCCGACTCTGAGTGACCCCATAGATGGCAGCCCACCAGGCTTCTCCGTCCCTGGGATTCTCCAGGCAAGAACACTGGAGTGGGTTGCCATGTCCTTCTCCAATGCATGAAAGTGAAAAGTGAAAGGGAAGTCGCTCAGTCGTGCCCGACCCTTCACATCCCCATGGACTGCAGCCTACCAGGCTCCTCCGTCCATGGGATTTTCCAGGCAAGAGTACTGGAGTAGGGTGCCATTGCCTTCTCTGTAATGTTAGTATAGACACTCTATTTAGTTAAAAATTTTTTCCCAACTTAATACCTCCCCAAGCAAAATGATATTTACAGTGAAGAAGCAGCAGTGTTGCTTGTCTTACCACTGGATCCAGGCAGCCAAAAATGGCGCCAAAAATAAGCATCTTGCCAATCTTGACATTAACAGGCAGAGCTGCAAGGTGCTGGCCCAGTGGGGTCAGTTTAGGCTCGTTTAGTTCACAAGCTCCAATTTTTCGGAGTAAATTCATTGCATTGCTGATTACTTGAAGCTGAGGAGGATCTAAAGCTTTGGAGAGGAAATCTTCAGGAGAACCAAGATTGCATTTCTGCAGATTGAAAAAGTGATAAATTTGGATGTGATCAGAAAAAATTTTAAAAAAGATGGTCAAACTGGAACTAAAAATAAGTAAAATTTTAAGCAAAGAGGAGATTTTTCCAGTTGCATATTTTTAGTTTCTTCATTCCTGATTTTTATAGAACCAAAAAATCTAAGAACTGAAGGATATTTTAGATCTTTCATACCAGGAAGCCTTTGGTCTAGTTCAGGACTTTTCAAGACCAGCTCTGTTGTTAGTGGGCCCAGATAATTCCTTGTTTTAGGGGACTGTGCTGTTCACTGTAGAGTGTTCAGCAGCATCCCTGGTCTTGACCCACTAGATGTCCATAGCATGGTCTCCCTCTCCCCTCAGTTCTGACAACTAAAAATGTCTCCTGACATTCCAGGCTTTCCCTGGTAAGCAATATTATCCCCAGTTGAGAACCAGGTTCTGGGCTATGAGTCTGTATTTTAATTTCTTAAAGTATGAGTGCCTATGGCAGATTTAAAGCACAGTGAGTTACTTACAAAATATGGGGGAAGGGGGAATTTCTTAGAGCAGAGTAAATAAAATACTTGAAAATCTAGTGCAACAGAAGGTAAGATAAATTTAGGTCTTCTTTTTCTTTTTTCTTAGAAAGGGGTGGAGAACAAAAGTTCATCTAAATTCCCTTGGGATTACCATAATATGAAGACATAATTCCTCCAAAGGCACACGCAAGATTTCAGGGACAGAATAGTCCATAAAGCCTTCAAATCTGAAAAATAAGGTAATATAATCCTAAACACATATTATCAGAAATGCCACACTGGTTTGTGTGTTTTTAATCTCCAGGCTATGCCGTACCTTTCTCTTGTATACATGCGGAAACAGAAGCCATCTCTGACCCGCCCAGCTCTCCCCTGGCGCTGCAGAGCACTGGCTTTGCTGACAAATGTCTCAACCAAAGAACTCATCTGACTGCTCTCATGGTACCTAGAAAAATGTTTTAGGAGATAATACGTAGATAACCGACTTAAATCAAAATCTAAAAACAAAAGGGGAAGTATTTGATTCTAAAGTTGAAGATTAGAATGCCTATTAATTATGCAATAAGAATTCTTTGAAAAAGTGAGAAATTCTGCTGTGAACATCACAATTCAAAGCACCTTTCACAAAATACAGTTCAACCCTGAAAACACTTCCTCTAAAGGTACAGTTAAAAAAAATCAGGAGTATATTTTGTACTGGACAGTCATACTCATTTCCAAATATTGCTAAAGTTTTCTAAGATTAGGGACAGTGTATATAGATTAGAATAGACCACAAAGATGATCTCCCTTATTTGTTAAATATAAACATCAAAACATTTATAAAGCAATAATCTTTCTGTTAAAGTTATTTAACAGTTAAAGTCATCTACTATGCTCCAATTACTGTACTACGTACTTTCAATTTATGAAATTTTAATTTTCCCACTTACATATGAGGAGAATACGGATAATTATAACTGATGTCATATTACTTGCTCAAGACTATAGATCAGAGATTTATAATCTAACTCTGATTCTAAAACCCATGCTTTTTTATAATCCCACAAATAATGCTTTTGTAAAACAATTTATTTTACAAACTAACTGATAAGTATTTATGTCTGAACGTTTTCTTAGCACTTTCCTATCAGTAGCAGTACACTGATATTACTTATGGGAAAACCGATGACATCAATTTTGACGTTTATTCTCAGACATTTAAAACTTCCCTACAGCTTCTCTGAAACCTTTTGTTTTGGACAGAATTAGGACATTTGAGATGTTCCCCATGTGATTCTGAGATCTAGTGCTTGTTTTGGCAGTACATGTACTGACTGGGATGGTTCTGTGATGTCTCCTAACAATTCAAGAGTCCCAAGCTCCTTTCAGGTTAAATATGTGTTGATTTGGGAGGAAAATGCAAACTTACTTATTTTCTTTCGTTCTTCCAGTATCAATTACAAATACAACATCTGGAATAGTGATACCTGTCTCTGCAATATTTGTTGCCAAAACAATCTGAAAACACAAAGTCAAAACATTTAGGTAACAACTTTCAGCCATGTGCCATCACTTAAAAATTCTTTAGTTTAGCCAATGCATTTTAAAAAGTGAATTCCAATTATTCTTTACAAAAATTCACAATCTAATTGCTATTGCTGTGTAACTTAAATTTGCTCTAATTAATTTTATCACCTCATTAATTATTAAAGTATTTCCAACAGAAATACTTTTAGTCCCTTAATTCTAGTCAGTCATTTTAAAAATGATACACATAGAATGGGAAAGTGGGTCAGAGAATGGAGACTGCTCAGCAGAAACTTTACAATTATTAGGGAATACTTTCTTTAGTAAGGAGAACTGGTGGGTTGTTGCCCCGGCTCTGCTACTTATTAGCTTTGCGACCTGGGCAAGTCATTTTACCTCTCTGGTCTCAAATTAGGAGGTAGAAATATATTTCTTAGGTCCCTTTCTAGCTCAAAAGTTCTTAATGGTGATGGCTGAATAGCCCATCTTCTTGTGTGTGTGTTTTTTTCTTCTGTTGAGTCTTTGGAGGTGAAACATTTAGGAAACTCTAGGTCAGTTCACTATGTTATCACTCTATCTCAATACTGAATGCTTGCTTTTCTTATCCTTCATCCTAGGAAAGAGAACCCAGATTATTAAGACTTAGATAGGACCTAGGTGATCAAAGTGTTTAGAGGTGGTGGAATTCTTTTCTTCAGACAAAATCTTTCAGAGAAGCCCAAATGTTACAGATCAGAGCATAACCTGTGAACCCCTGGATTTTTCAGAGCACAGTTAGAAAATCATAAATTTAATTCAACCCCTTTTAAAGATGAGAAAGTAAGGCTGAGTAGGTTGTCAAAGGCCACAGACATGGCAGCAGCTTCGGGACAAGAATCTGAGAAACTTTTTCCAAGTATCTCTTCATTCAGAATCCTGAAGACAGGAGACAATGAAAATACCTTAAGATTGTTTCCTAACCTAATGTTCTCTGTGTTGCAAAAATGATCAGGGATGAATAGATTATAGAGAACAACAAAAAAGAACCCTCCCAGGATTTAAGTAGCTTCTGACATCAAACATCCTTTGTGTTCTCTTCTTGAAGGAATAGTAGTGACTTTTTCTTCTCAAAAGCAACAATAATGCCCTGTTTTTAAACTGCTGCTGCTGCTGCTAAGTCGCTTCAGTCGTGTCCGACTCTGTGCGACCCCAAAGACGTCTGGCAGCCCACCAGGTTCCCCCGTCCCTGGGATTCTCCAGACAAGAACACTGGAGTGGGTTGCCATTTCCTTCTCCAGTGCATGAAAGTGAAAAGTGAAAGTGAAGTCGCTCAGTCGTGTCCGACTCTCAGCGACCCCATGGACTGCAGCCTTCCAGGCTCCTCCATCCATGGGATTTTCCAGGCAAGAGTACTGGAGTGGGGTGCCATTGCCTTCTCCTACCACTCCTCTAAAGTTATTGATAACACATAATATAAACACCTAACATAATATAAATATAAATTGAATTTTAATATTGGGTTCATTTTTGATGATATTAGACTGTAGAGCATCTGGAATCTGCCATGTATAAGGCACTTAATAACTGTCTTTGATGATAGGGAGTCATTTTCATGAACTGTTCTCAGGTGGATCACATATAAATTTGATGTACTGAGTTTTACCTTCCTGACTCCTTGAGGAGGAAGTGTGAATGCTGCAGCTTGATCTTGAGTTGAAAGAATAGAATGCAGAGCTATCACTTTATATCTGAAAGTTAAAATCATAGTTCTTAGCAAGAGTTTCTCTTTAGAAGACACTGCAAAGAATAACAAAATTTATTTGCAAATAGGAAGCAATTTAAAAATGTTTTATTATGAAAAATTTTAAACACACACAAAAGTTCTGAGAATAATATATATATACTCATTGATGAGAAAAAATTTAATATGAATTATATGAATGTAGGGTTTAAAGAATTTTAAAAAATATATTCTGATGCCAAAGTGATAATGATAACAGCAGTAATAAACTATATGAAAACAAACACAGTAAAGAGCCAGCTCAGTCTGTGTGGATGATAAGCTGCAGTGCTGTTGGGGTTTTGCACCGTCCCACGGGGTGGGGAGGGGAGTCACCATCTTATTCTTAACTACAAGTTTCCCTCTGCTAAATCATATTAAGAAAATAAAACAAATGTAGAAAAAGTACCTAAAATTTTTAGTAGATAAAATGCTATAACAGAAAGTTAAAATAAGAATTGCTTTGTCATGGACAATTTTAAATAAAGGTGAAAAGACTTTGAAAGCTCTGATCAAGAATTTTAATGTACAAAACACTGCTCTATTTTAAAACTACCAGGAATATAATGAAGATCTGTAGTTACCGTTCTGAAAAAAATCTTCTGTCAGTTGATAAGAGATCATACAACTGTTGAATATGAGCAAGGCCTGGTAAAAAGATCAGTACTGCTCCTTCAACATTTTTGAACTGAGGACTTCTGTCTGAAATTTTTTGAAAGATACAGTATTCAAAAATAAGGAACAGCATATAAAATATTAATAAAACATCTCCAGTTAGTAGAAAAGTTTTATCAAAACAAATGGAGACACATTAGAAATAGGTACATACCTAAATATGTAAGAAGTTCCAAAATGAGATCCAGGTTGATTTTATGAGGATTCATGTAGAGAATAGCATGCTGTGTGCGACTGCTATACTTTTGGTAAAATGGATTTAAATCAGCACTTGTTCCAGTCTGAACTGGGATGTATTCCTAAAAGAAACATAATCGGAAAAACCTGAACAAAAATATGAAGTAAAGACAAAGAAGGAAAAAACGAGCTACTTGCGTTTATTTAAATCTATATTTTTCTGTCACCATTATTTCATTAAAATATAGCAAGAATACAATTTTTAACAGTATTAAAGTATGATAAAATTTCATCTCTATCCTATTAATTTCTCCCAGCCCCCTGAAGTACAGCAAAACTTTTAATCTTGGCATGTAAACACTTAAAGAAATGAAGAAAAACAGAATAATGGCTGCGCTGTTCTGTGGCAACTGAAAAGCAGGCCAAGAGGTCGTGATAACTTTACTAAGTAATTTACACCTACCTCATTCTAGATTCTATTTTGGTTGCTGAGTTCCAACTATCTCCTTTGAAATACTACCTTTAATTTTTTGACGTCTTTCTTTTGTTTCTAATCTCTGTTTCTACAGTTTTAAGAAGATTTTAGTTTTTGCTTCCTTGATTTATCTGCTTAATTAAAAGATTAACTAAATTTGTCCATTAGATGAATGAAATATTGTAGATACAGTGAAAACATGTAAATAGTACCACTGGTCAAAATGCAGGAGCATAGCTTTTGTGATATTCCTAAAATTATGTCATTCAGACTAAACTAACTCTCTATGAAGAACTGTGCTTCCCTGGATGGCTAATGCCAGCACAAAGGCTCTTAAGAAAAATCAGTGGCAGGGATCTAGACTCTGGGCCTGCACCAGCCAATTTAAGGTGTTGAGATAAAGCAAATATCATAAACCAAACAGTAAGTAAAAACAGTAAAAGAGTCAATAAAACAAAGATTAAAGAAATTATCTTTAAGATTTGCTCATAATCGTATCTGTTATTCCTCTAACAAAATGTATTTGAATGCACTGTGCCAGCCACATGACTTTAAAACTCTTATGGTAGTTTGTGCCTTGGACATCATCATCAGATGTCTTTTAAAATGTTTTCTTCTTACCTGATACTTTTTTATTCCCCCTGCTTTGGTTGTAACATTAATGGTTATTTCTTCTTCCTCCTCCAGAAATTTCTGACAATATTCTGAGTCTTTCTCCAGTACAAAGCCTGTTTCCTCTATTATATCTTCAAGATGAAAAACCTGCACAGATGAAGGCATATGAACAGTGAGCTCAAATTCATTTCAGTAAATATCATCTTAAAGAGAACAAGGGATTGCTAGCTTCCTGAATGTTACCACATGCTAATTAGAATATTATGAAAAAAAAATTTTTTCTGCATTATTTGGGAATGAAGAACTTGCCTGATATAGATGTGTATCTGTCCCTAGCAGTTCTAGGACAAAGTACATTATGGTGTATATTTTTTACATGTGAAAATCAATTTAAAGATTGTTTATCAGCTGAACCAAAAGGGCAAACAGTGAGAATAGAAGAAAGCTTCAAAGACAAATCCCCCTCAATTTGAGGGATGGGTGGAAAGTTCAGTTCAGTTGCATCCAACTCTTTGCGACCCCACAGACTGCAGTACACCAGAATTCCCTGTCCATCACCAACTCCTGAAGCTTACTCAAACTCATGTCCATTGAGTCGGTGATGCCATCCAACCATCTCATCCTCGTTTGTCCCATTCTCCTCCCGCCTTCAGTCTTACCCAGCATCAGGGTCTTTTCCAATGAGTCAGTTCTTCACATCAGGTGGACAAAGTGCTGGAATTTCAGCTTCAGCATCAGTCCTTCCAATTAATATTCAGGACTGATTTCCTTTAGGATGGACTGGTTGGATGTCCTTGCACTCCAAGGGACTCTCAAGAGTCTTCTCCAACACCATAGTTCAAAAGCATCAATTCTTCAGCGCTCAGCCGTCTTTATACTCCAACTCTCATATCCGACTTCCACATGGTGGAAAAGCAGTTCCTTATTGTTAGGCAGTGACCCCAATCTGGATGTAGATTTGGCTTTGCTATAGAACTGTGTTTTATGCTGTGTACCTGAGGTATGTCATTCAGCACAATCCTTCCAGTCTACCCATGCGTAGTCAAGACAGCTCAACTATCTGATTCCCAAGGCCAGCTCCAGGTCCTCTCTTGGCTTGCATTACCTTAGGAATAGTTCTAGGCTCAGACTTAAGGGGGAGAAGGCAATGGCACCCCACTCCAGTACTCTTGCCTGGAAAATCCTATGGACAGAGGAGCCTGGTAGGCTGCAGTCCATGGGGTTGCTAGGAGTCGGACACGACTGAGCGACTTCCCTTTCACTTTCATGCATTGGAGAAGGCAACGGCAACCCACTCCAGTGTTCTTGCCTGGAGGATCCCAGGGATGGGGGAGCCTGCTGGGCTGCCATCTATGGGGTTGCACAGAGTCAGACACGACTGAAGCGACTTAGCAGCAGCAGCAAACTTAAGGGCCTATCTTCTGGGGACACTCACTGGTGGGCACGTAGTTTCTGTTTACATAGGCATTATTAAAAAAACTTACCTCAACAGGATAACTTCTTCCGGAAATTCTCAGAATAGGGCAGTGTGTGAAATAGGTAGAAAACTTTTCACAGTCTACAGTGGCACTCATGAGAATCAAATGTAAATCAGAACGTTTCTGTAAAATTTCCTTCAAGATAATTAGTAGGAAGTCTGACTGGACACTTCTCTCATGAACCTAGTATAAAGAGAATTAAAAAAAAGTCATATATAAGGTCTGTGTGTTATTTGCTCAGTCGTGTTCAACTCTTTGCAACCCCATGGGCTGTAGCCCACCAGGCTCCTCTGTCCATGGAATTCTCCAGGCAAAAATACTGGAGGGGTTGCCATTTCCTTCTCCAGGGAATCTTTCCAACCAAAGGATCATACTCAGGTCTCCTGCATTGCAGGCAGATTCTTTAACATTTGAGCCACCAGGGAAGCCCTTACATAATAAGGTCTATTAAGAAGTTAAAACAATCAGACCTTCAAATCTATTAAAAGTTAATCAATATTTACATACAGTCAATACATAGAGAAGGTGAGAGAAGCTGTGTTTCAAATGAGGTAGATCTTCCAAATTGAAAATAAAGTCACCCTCTTTAAAACTGAAGTCAGTAAAAATCAGCATATAATGAACAAGATTAGCTATGATAGTAAGACTCTTACCTTAGGAGATAGTCTATAACTGTTCAGCTGATAAGATTAAAGTATCTCCCAAATTTCACTCAGAAGCCAGTGTAATGCTTAAAAGCTCTGCCACTAATATATAATTGAACAGACACAAAACTGCAGCAAGACAGATCGTTTATACACTTTTCTGCAAAGGGGGAATTATTTTAGTATGAATCTGACAGGTTCTATCAACTGCCTAAAAAATGGGTTTTATGCTTTTCGAACAGATGCATTTTAGGGATGAGCACTGTAAACTTGCTAAAGAGCATTAAAACATGGGATGTTGTCAGAACTTAGTATCTGCTGGATGTACTAGTCTATATTGCCATTTGCTGTACTGGATTTATTTCTACCCCATTTTATTTCTTGAGATTTAAAGCAGCATACAAAAGATAGAATACATTGAGATAACAAAAACTAAAACAGGTTTGATCAACAAAAATTAAAATAGGTTTGATCATTTTTCGTGGAAGGGAGGCAATAGTGGTTAAATGTTCAGACTCTGGAATTGCTTGCTTAGGCTTAATTCTTCTTGGCTTGATCAATTAAAATATGACTTTGGGAAAGTTATTCAAATATCCCTGGGCCTATTTCTTCTTCTATAAAACAATACAAATTTCATAGAGTGATTGGCTATCAGAGGAGATCAACAAATAGTACTCAGCATTGTGCTAGATGCTGGGGAATAATGACTGAAATAGTCATTTCAGAGTTTATAGCCTTATAATTGGATTCTGTATAGGATGGCTTGAAATTATATATGAAGGGCAACTATTTTGGGTTTTTTTCAGTCTAATATTCTTTTTTGGTTTTGTTTTATATATATATATATTTTATATATGTTTATATATATATTTTTATTGGAGTTATAGTTGATTTACAATGTTGTATTAGTTCCTGCTGTACAGTAAGGGGTAGCTAATTCAGGTGGTCAGGAAGGCTGCTAAGAGGGAATTGATATCTATGCTGAGAACTGAAATGAGTTTTTAAAAAATGAGGAAAGAACAGTATGAAAAAGGGAGAAGAAGTGGTCATGGGACATAACTTGTGCAAAATCATGGAGGACAGTGGGATCATACTACATTTCAAGAAATGATGCAACAAAAATAATGCCTTGAGCATGAGATGAGGAATGGGCAAGAGACAGAGAGGGTGAGGTGCTCAGTAATCTGTTCATATGAGGTCTCGTAAACTCTGTTAAGAAGCTGAGACTTTATCCTAATGAGTCAGGATAGTGAGTAAGATATTTTAAAGTAGGGGCATCATGTGGTTTGAACTTTGTTTTAAAAAAGGTAACTCTAGCTATAATGTGAAGAATGTAGAAGAGAACAAAACAGAAAGTAGGCAGTTTAATTAGAAGCTTATTAAGTAATTAAATAACATAATGGTAGCATATATGAGGGCAATGCCAGTAAATACGGAGAGAAGTATATGAATGAGAGAAGTATTCAAAAAAAATCAACAAAGTCCAGGTGACCTGATTTAGAGGATATGCAAGAAAGAAGGAATAATTTTGGATATTTTTACTTTACTGGTTTGATCAGGATATTATCTGAAGCTTGAGAAAAATATTTTCTGACAGATGAAACAGATCTGGGGAACCTCCTCAAATAGATGGTAATTCATACAGGTATCATTTTTTAAAATTTATTTTTTGCTGCACTGCTCTGCATGTGGGAACTTAGTTCCTCAAGCAGGGATTGAACCTGTGTCCCTGCAGTGGCAGCATGGAGTCTTAATCACTGGATTGCCAGGGAAGTCCCCAAATATTGATTT